>NW_024114613.1:0-9532 GCF_003073215.2 Triticum urartu | reverse complement strand
TAATTCACCTGTCAGCATCTTCAGCAGCCATGTATTGTGTCTCATGATCAGAATCATCTCTCACCGTGTTCTTCATGTGTAATAGAGCCAAAGTCTCCTCATCATAGTCACTAGCGGACTCATACCCACCATCCTCAGTAGCAATCATCACACTGAGATTTGCATTCTCTCGCAAAATGTCCTCTTCCCTTACAACGACGACAACTAATATCACTTGTGTGCCATGTTGATGCCATGGAAGAAGAAGAGCTCTGCGCAGGCCCGGCAGGTGTGCTCTTGGCAGATAGTGGTGGTTGTGCCTGCTTTCTTGTATCACGGCTGGAGGTGGCACCTGATGGAGTGGTGTAGTGGAAGTAGAGGATGCACGTGGTGTCCATGATGAAGATCGACCTGCAGAAAAGTTAGTTCGCGCCAATGCCTGTCGATCCTGCACTTCACGTTCAGCTTTACAAGCAAGATGGAATAAACGAGTGATATTAGTATACTCCTTATACTCTAGAATGGTCTGAATCTCTCTATTTAATCCACCCATAAAACGTGCAAGCATAGCTTCATTCTCCTCAACACTACCACATCTAATCATGCCGTTTGTAATTCCTGATAATATTCTTCTACAGAATTTTTTCCTTGTCTTAAACGCTGCAATTTTTGAAGTAATTCACGTTGATAATATGGTGGAACCCAACGAGTACGCATAGCAGTTTTCAAAGCAGCCCAAGTAGCTGAATAGGATATAATCTACAATGTTCAGACCACCAAACACATGCAAAGCTAGTGAAAGCACAAACAGCAGCAGGAACACGTCTCTCCTCAGGATATTGTAAACATGTAAATCGTTGTTCAGTTTCTAACTCCCAAGTAAGATATATATCAGGAACATATCTACCCTCAAATGGTGGAATATTCAATTTCAGTTTAGGGAATGGTCATGATCTCGTACCTGAGGTGTGGGAGCCCTACCATTGCCATTATTGCATGAGGACGACCTGGTGGTGTGCTGGTGGTTGCACATAGTTCTGATTTTGATCAACCTCATCCTCGTAATGGTCCTCCACCTCTACAGCTGCAGCAGGAGCCAGAGAGCAGTACGCAGCACCAGAATTTTGCCAGGCTCAATGGGAACGCGATGTGCTCGTCCCACTTGATTTGGAAAGGACGTTGTTGTTGTTGTTGTTGTAGAGGTGCGTACAGGTGCAGCGGGTGGTGGAGACGCGCGAGCAATTCATTAAACTTGTTATCGAGCTTTGTTTCGAACGCCTTCTCAATGCCATCTATCTTCTCCATGGCCTCTTCAAATCTGTTTAGCACATCTTGCACCTGTCCACTCATCATTTGCTGAAATTTATCATGCAACTCCTTATTTGTCATGTTCTCCCAGTCAGTCTCGTCGGCTTGTGATCCTGCCATGGTTAGCAGCAATAGAAACACACAAGAATATGATCCTACAGACTACTAACAAGAGGTGGTGGTGGATGTCACAAATCCGTCAAGCAAATCTCAAATTCTTACCAGTTCTTACCCAGCAGCAGGCGGTGATCGGCAACCGTCGTAGTCAAAACTCTCAAAGCTTGGATAGAGCGATTACCAGGGAGAGTCAAACGCATGACGTAGATGTATGTGGAGCTGGGAAGGCTTATAATATGGTAGCAAAAAGGGTCAGCAATAATCAATTCAGAGATGCAAAGTTGAATAAACGCTCAACGACGGTACTATGCTGGTCCTAGGCTAGACGTACTAGAGACGCCTAGAACACGAACAAAATCACGGCGCACGTAAACAAGGGAGGAGCACTCTCTAATTTTTTTCTTTTTTTCACTTTTTCCTTTTTTTTGCTCCGCAACAATTTTTTTTCGAAAAAGTCTACAAATGGTCTAATAAAATGGTCTTTTTGTTTGGAACTATTTTTCTTCTGCGGATGGCTCGAAAGTTGGGGAGTCCTACTCTGTCACGACTCGGAGTATCGGTGATCTGGAACTCGAAAACAAAGCAACAAATACTGGACTCGGACTAGGACTGGTGGCGGAGATGAATCTGGTGGAATCTCGGACTGGTGGCGGCGATGAATCTGGTGGAAATGGACTGGTGGCGGATATATGTTGCAGGTGGACTCGGATTGGCGTGATGGCGGCGATATGTGTGGCGTATATGGACTCGGATTGGTGGTGAATATGTGCAGCGACGATGAAGTTGGTGTGGTGGTGGTATATGGCAGCAGCGATGATGATGATGCGGTGGTGATATATGGCAGCGGCGACGTGACAACCTGTGAACAGAACTCGAAACTCTAAAGGACTAGACGCTAAGACCAGCAACTTGACACGACGATGCAACCGCAAATTCAACAAAGCAAATACAGAAAAGATTATGCAAAGGCTCAGATTGGTTCGGATAGGATGAACTAACCCTAATTTTTTTTTGCTTTTTCGTGGACTATAGGTACGAAGAACAAACTCGATCTAAACTACGAAAAACTGTAAAATCTCACCGAGCAACCTGGAAATCTGATACCACTTGATAGAGGCAAAGGTGTCCCGATGTTCGATGAGATGGTGGCTATCGTTTCTATGGGAGTCGACCTTGACGATCCGACTACGAACGTGCGAGACGTCGCGCCTTAGCAATCGCTAAACCAACTTCCGAGGGTTATTGACCACGCCGGAGCACGATCAACCTGACCACGAGGGTCTGTTTCCTGCGAGCAAACGAAGAACAAGCAAGAAACTGAGATTGCAATCTGGATATTGCGAAATATAAGATGAAAGCTTTATTGATCAAGGTGGGGTTCTGTGACGTCTTGGTCTGGTCGTTGGAACAAACGAAGTACGCGAAGTTGCAGCTATGGCGAACTTTTAATCTAAACAAAACCCAAAGTCTAAACGACGCCCTAAGGGCTGTATATATGGAGGAAGAGAGGGGAATTTCGTGGCCCTTGGGGAGGGGTCCGAAAACAACCCTAACTCTTGTTTCCCCACACATACGGACTCTAAAAAGCCTATACTTAAGTATTTCGAAAATATGGGCCTGGCCCAATAATAAGGTGACGCAGCACCTAGAATAGCCTCTGGACGAAATTTATGAAGTGGCATCTTGTTATATTTCGTCCAAGGCTTCATGCACTCATTATGGTGGCTTCAAAGTCCTGAAATCATCACTTGTAACTCCGTTCTTGATCCCCTTGCGCATGCCATCATCTCCATGCTTGAACTTGCTCCAAGGTTCATCTTTCTTGTCCAAGCTAGGCCCTTTATTTGTAAGCAAAACAAATGTATCCAATTTAGGCAGCATCATATTCTCATGAACATTAGAATCGTTACCAAGAAACGAAAGTACCTGATAATTCAATTGGCGTGCGCGAGCTCTAGTAATTGGTCCAGTATGTATAGCAGCAGGGGCTGTGGGTGTAACAATGGTATTGATGTCCTCATCATTTGCTCGCCACCGTGTCGCTCGCCTCCAAAGCTTGGTCGTTGAAGGTCTCCGTAGTTGAACTCGTCGCCGCACCGTCTTGAAAAAGAGTCATGGGACTCGGCAAATGCCACAAAGAGGGATGGTGTGAAGTCAAACTTGGGAGCATCGTCTTGGAGCTCGTCGGGCTTGGACATCATGGTGGTACTAGCCTCATGCTCGTTCTCATGGAGCTTGGTCGTCGCGAAGTGAGCTTGGGGTGGAGAAGCTTTGGCCTTCATGAGTTCTTGTTCCGCCTTGAGAGCACCAATGTAGTTGTCGTCGAGGGACTTGTAGTTCTCGAGGAAGATCGTCTTGGAGATGTCGTTGTGCAATCCCATCATGAAGTGGAACTTCATCGAAATGGGGTCGTCCACGCCGGCTCGTCGCAAGGCAATTTCATCTCCTTGAAGTACTCGTCGATGGACTTGGATCCTTGGATGGTGTTCTCCAATTGGCGTAGAAGTTGTTCCATGTAGGTTGGAGGCACGAACTCTCCGCAGCTCTCTTCATCTTGGGCCAACTCATGTTGTAGCTCGCCGAAGGTGTGTGAAGCCACCATGTCGATGCGTAGTTGTGGAAGTTCCTTGTGGTGCACTTCACTTGATCTTTGGGAGGAACTTGATGTAGCTTGAGGTAGTCATCCATCAAGCGCTCCCACTCGAGATACTCCTCGGGTTCTAGAGTCCCATAGAAAGGAATCCCGTGGTCGGTGTCGAGGTTAGTAGCTCGTGGAAGTCGTGGACTTGAGCTTGGGGAGTTCTTGCTCTTGAGGTGCTTGTGGCGAAGATGCCGTATGTCCAAGCGAAGATGCCTTGAAGTCGCTTGGCGAAGATGCCAAGGGAGATGGTGAAGTCGTTGAGCGGTTGTGTGTTGAGCTCTTGACCTTCACGTCCTTGTTGGTGATGGTGTCGATGCGATGTTTGCCGGAGATGGTAGCTCGGAGACATGTGCTCTTGAGCGTCTTCTCGAAGATGAGGAAGATCGCTTGTAGGACTTGATGAGGGCTTTGATCTCCTCCATTTGAGCTTGCATCTTGGCGTCGGTGGAGTTGTTCGTGGCATCGAACTCGTCGTTGTTGTTGTAGACCGAAGATGAAATGCCTTGCCTATCCATCACAAGACTCGAGCAAATATGAGTGGGAGAAAGAGAAGAACGAATACCAAATGTACCTTGACCGAAGTTGAAGTGGATCAATGATCACTCCAATGTGGACAAGGAAATAGCACAATTGGTACCAATTCTTGTCGGTTTCTCACACCTACACAAGTAAGGCTTATGGTGGAGCTCGGTGAGGATAGTGGCACAAAAATTTATGCAAAATGTTAGCAAGAGTCAATAATGTTGAAAGAGATTCACAAATTCGCAAGTGAAACAAGTAGACCAATAGCAAAGAATGGCACACGGAAACACACACGGATAGATAAATGGGGTCGGCAACCAAGGAATGAGCACAAAATGTGGATCCACGGAAAACGCTCGTGTTGCACAACTCAAGAGAGACGCTAGCACGATTGCTCTATAGGCGGATACGACACTTGTGCACAACCTATAAGATGCAAAATGTATCGACTTTCTATCCCAAGTATGCTATATATGTATGATGTTCTGGTGGTATGATCCAAGATGATCGGATATGACAATCTTATGTGCAATGTGGATGATGCTATGGCACTTGCTTACAAGCTTTGTCTCTTTTCTTTCTTAAAAGCTTATTTTTTTGTATTCCACTTTGCGAAATGCACAAACCAAGATAGTAATTGTGTATATGCGGGAACAAACTTGAGGCACACGAGATGATATGATACCAATATGATATGGTATGTATGCAATGTATGGTGTAGATCACTAATGTGCACAAGTAACGTTGCCGGCAATACTCAAATGGCTAGTCTCGATAGGCAAGTAACGCAAAATGGGCTAGGGGTTATCAATGCAATGGCAAGGGAATATACAATGGAGGGATACCACGATACCAAGATGATATGGAGGTTACCGTCCGTGTCGATGATGAGTGGCGGTGATCTTGATGGAGATACCAAGATGATGGAGACTCGTCCCTAAGTAGCCGAAACACCTTAGGAAACGGAAAAACCACATCAAAATCTCAAGGACAAAAGTCAAATGGTGGTAGCGGGAATGGTGGTGTTGCACTAGGTCAATGCGGAAGTGGAGGTTATGGTGGTGGACTATACACGGTGTCGGAGTTGAAAGCACGGTCCCTAAGTAGCCGAAACACCTTAGGAGACACAACTCACAACACAAACAAAATTGGGTTAAGTTGAGGTGGCGGTGTATGGTGGGCAAGGTTATGCGGAGTGGTGGTGGTTTGATGAAAGCAACCGTCCCTAAGTAGCCGAAACACCTTAGGAGACTCAAGTCACAATCAAACAACCACATATACATGGGGATCAAAATGTGTTAGGTTGCGGAAGTTAGGTGGTGGTAATGCGGATGATATGGTGGAGGGCCTAGGCAAACTTGCCAAATTTCAGAAAATTTGATGGAGTCAAATGATGTTGGTGGTATTTTTGTGGGAAGGGGGATGTCTAGAGCTTCAAAGCAAGCTAAAGAACGTCAAAAACGGAGTTTGGATGAATTAGTTATGGCCAAAACAATGTCCGTGTCAGTTTCAGGGTTAGCCGGACATCCGGGAGTCCGGATGATCCGGGTTCGTCAACCGGATTTCTGTCGTGTGGGGCGTCTGGACATCCGGGAGAGGGTCCAGCTGATCCGGGTGTCCGGATGATCCGGGAGCATCTGGATGATCCGGGCAGGTCAAACTGCTCGGGATTTTCTCTCGGGGACGAATTTTTGGGCGGAAATGGGGGATTTAATTGAGGAGATTTCGTGGATGAAGGTGGGGATTGGGGAGATGCTAGATCCTCGAAACCAAGGCAACTTATTGATCAATAGAAAATATTCGAGACAAAATCACAAAAATGGGCTAATTTTTGGGGGGATTTTGAATTCTTAGGAATCATAGCAATAGAAGGCTAGAAAACGGGGGGAGGCTCCGAATTCGTGAACATGGCTCTTCGATTGATCTAGAGGTCGGATCTGGCCATTTCCGAAGGCGGATGGTCGCGCGCAGAACCGAGAACCGGGGAGAACGGAAAAACACACGAGGAAACGAGGAATCCTTTAGCACAGAATCTAATTCATACTATGCTCGATCACTTGATGTGAACAAAGGTTGAGATGCCAAGAGTCCCCAAAGTGAACAAGACGATAAAAGGTTAGTCGTCTTCTTCGTGAGGAGTCTGGAATCACCCCCCAAACCAGTCCCGGGGTTCGGCTTACGGGGCGCCCTGGTCGACGCCTCGCGCTGCACGCCTCCGCGGCTCTCGCCCTCGGCGCACTCTGGGGTTTTTTCTTTTTTTTATTTTGTCTTATTCTTTCTGCTCTTCTTCCTTAGAAAGGGCTTGATCCAGGATTATTCTAGATGCCGGGATATCTTTGTGAGTAGATCCAATATGTGTGAGTAGCTTATCTTTCAATGTGCTATCCACGCTAACCTGAGGCGGTGGAGGTCCTATTTATAGTTGTGACGAAGGAAGTGGGGGCGAACAGACATTGCCTAGCCGGGGACAGCCAGCAGGCCACGGCGGATGATCGATGGGTTGCCGGATGATCCGGTCGCCTGGAGATCTGAGATGGGTTTTCGGGCGATTACCCGGATGATATGGAGGGACCGGATGATCCGGTGATCGGAATGTCGACGGGGTCGATGTCAGTGGATCTCAGCGTCTCCGTTTTCTTTCCTTTTTTGCTCCTCTTCTGACTCCCTCTCGCGCATGAGTGGTTCTTGGGCTTGCACTCCTGCTGATCCAGAGCTCGAATACTATGACATGACAGGGGGTGTCAAGTGCTATACATCACTTGAAGATGTTCATGGACAGTGAAATGAGATGATTTTCACCTTTTGGTATTGAATGATGTGCAGGTGTCATTGCAAATGACTTTGACTTTGTGTCATGATTTGAGGAACTGGTATATTGTGTTTGCGTGCTGGGAGGATCTTCTCGAGCTCGAGGAGGAACTTGACGGTGCACGCGAGCTTGATAAATCCTCTCGTTCTTTCGAGTGCTTCGGCATGTTCACGAGCTTGTCGGCCTCGGTCGGCTACGGCTCGACTTGAATCGCGTAGAGCTCGTTGTGCCTCAAGTGCTTGAGCGTGTCACGGAGTTGTTGTTCTTGATGTGCCTCGACATCTTGTGCATTTTGGTGTAGACGCGCGCGTTCTTCCTCTTCATGTTGGCGTTGTCGTTGCCGTTCTCGTGCTAGCACAAAGGCTTCTTGGTTGACGTCGTCGGTGCTCTTGCGAGTCGGTGTCGCGTAGAGGATTGAGGCTTGCTTGATGCTCGTTGCGCGCGCGACGTCGAAGAGTGTTCGATGACGGTGTACTTGAGCCGGAGAGGGTAAAGTCGGAGTGGCGACTTGAACGGCTCCTTCTTGAAGTGGAAGAAGAGCGGTTGAGCAACAAAGCGCGAATCTTGTCCATCCTTGCGTCATTCTCTTGCTTGTGATCATCGAGCTTGTGGTCCAAGTTCCCTTGTACATTGCTCGGAGAGTCGCAAGTCGGTGGCGAGGTTGTCAATGCGGTCACTCATGGCTTGTTGTTCTTGATGCAAAGCACGTTGTGCACCAAAGAGGCTTTTGGTGACGAAGGAGTTCATGTCATCGTCTTGCTCCGTGAAGAGTGGGTTGGTAGAAGTATTTGGCCTATCCATCATTCCAAGACAAATGTGAGTGGTAGAAAGAGAACATACCAAATGTACCTTGACCGAAGTTGAAAGTGGATCGATGATCACTCCAATGTAGGACAAGGAAATAGCCCAATTGGTACGAATTCTTCGGTTTCTCACACCTACACAAGTAAAAGCTTATGGTGGAGCTTGGTTAGGATGGTGGCACAATTTTTGAATGTGAATGTAAGCAAGATTCAATAATGTTGGAGAAGATCCACGACTGTAATGCAACAAGTAGACCAATAGATATGGTACACGGAAACACAACACAGAAAGAATGGGGTCGTGCAACCAAGGGTGAGCCAAAATGTGGACCACGAAAATGCTCTTGTTGCACAACACTAGAGAGACGCTAGCACGATTGCACAATAGGCGGATACGAACTTGTGCACAACCTACTAAGCAAAAATGCAACGACTTCTATCCCAAGTATGATGTTCGAGATATGATCCAAGATGATCGAGTATGACAATTATAATGTTGTATGATGCTATGGTTCTTGCTTATAAGCTCTTTGCTTATCTTTTCTCTTTGCTTAAAAGCTTGTTTGGTTCTTTGATGTTTGAGCTCTTTTCTCATGCGATGCTTCACGGACCAAGATAGCAATTGTGTTTTTGATGACAACTTAGTGACACAAGAGATGATTCCAAAATATGCAACACGATGATAGTATGTATTCTATGGGATGTATGATCACTAATGTGCACAAGTCACGTTGCCGACAATACTCAAATGCTAGTCTCGATGGGTAAGCTACGCAAAAGTAAGGCTATGGGGTTATCAATCCAAATGGAAAAGAGTATTGATGATATCACAATACCAAGATGTACCAATGGGAAATGATACCACAAGGGTGTAGTCGTTCGTAGTAGTCCTTGGCGAAAATGAGCGGTGGTGATGTTGATGTCGAACCGTCCCTAGGTAGCCGAAACACGAAAGGAAACGGTGAGCCATAATCATTTCAAAACCAAGTGCGACCAAAAGCGTCGGAGTAGGTAGCGGTCAAGTGGTGGTGTGGTGATATGGGAAGTGTGCGTAGGTTTGGGAATAGGAGGTTGTCAATGGTGGTGATGGATGTAGGCCGTGGTGGTAAAAACTACAGCGATGCAGTTTGTCATAGGAAGCCGGATGATCCGGGCGGATCCGGATGATCCGGGCGACCAGCCGGATGATCCGGGCGGGTCAAACTCGCTCGGGGATGGCTCGGGATGAAGTCGAAGGCCACAAATTCAGGGATTTCGTGGATTTTGGAGGGATTTCGAGGTGGAGATGGTGGGGGGAAGGCTAGATCCACTTGCAACACAACAAACTCTAGATCAAAACCAACAAAACATCAT
>NW_024114612.1:0-9861 GCF_003073215.2 Triticum urartu | reverse complement strand
GGGAAGAATCGAGGAGCGTCCCTAACTTGAAGACCGGTTCAGGGGGCTACTGACGGTGTCCTGGACTAGGGGGTACTCACCACGTCATCTCCCGATCTTGTTAGATTGGGCCGAGGACCCCCATGGCCGTATACTCATGGGCCAGTTCGGACAGCTGCCGCATACATGGAAGATTCCACAAGACTTGGTGATCAAGACAAGGACTCCTCCCCACCGGCGTATTCGGCTAGGACTCTTGTTATCCTAGGCCTCTGGTGCATTATATAAACCGAGGCCAGGCTAGTCGATAGATCATATACACAATCATACCATAGGCTAGCTTCTAGGGTTTAGCCTCTGATCTCGTGGTAGATCACTCTTGTACTACCCATATCATCAATATTAATCAAGCAGGACGTAGGGTTTTACCTCCATCAAGAGGGCCCGAACCTGGGTAAAACATCGTGTCCCCCTGCCTCCTTGTTACCATCCGCCTAGACGCACAGTTCGGGACCCCCTACCCGAGATCCGCCGGTTTTGACACCGACATTGGTGCTTTCATTGAGAGTTCCGCTGTGTGATCGACAAAAGGATCGATGGCTCGCCTGCAGATCAACTGCGACTTCGGCATCTTCGTCACCAGCTCGACTGGTCACCTTGGTTCGACCAAGAATTGCGCCCGTGTTCGGATCACCATGTTCGGATGAGGGCCTTCATCAAACATCAACTCCGATCTCTATCAAGATCACGGAGGAATCATCTATGGAGCTCGGGGCTCAACGTCAACATTGCCCTCAAGCGACCGTGCTGTTTTTTGGACAGCGAACTTGTATCTGCCCGCATCCTCGAGTATCGCTTTGACGATCGCTTTGGTGGAATTGTGCGGAATTGAGTCTATAACAACCCTGGAAAATTTCGTCGAGTTCCGATGGAGGAATCTCTGGCAATCCACGATATACCGGAGCCCTGTCAAATCTGGATGGGAATTTGGATGAGTTTAGGGCGTGGTGTCCAGCTTCTAGCTCGGACGTCCTTTGGAAGATCCAACCGTTGATCGGCTGCGATTCCTATATCTACCACCTCTCAAAATTTCAGCTCGATCCGACCGTCCAAACTCCGGGAACCTTCCGATTAGTGCATCACTTTTCGGATCTATTTTCTGCGCGAAAACGAATCCGACCCGAGTTCATCTTTTTTATGAACGGGATTTCGGACATCCCTTTTGAAGGAAGTTTTGTATGGGGTATTGTGTTTTGTTCCCGAACACACCCCACTAACTTTAAGATCTTTTGAACATGATCTTCAACATCATGCTGGTGTCAAACCAGTCCGGCAATATTACTCCACGGCTGCCGACCTGCGCTAGACACGTCGTCACTTTAGCCGAGCTCAACTTCTTCGGATCATCATCTCGGCAAGCCGAACAAGAGTCCGGCATCGCGAAGGATAAATCATCATCACATCGCCGCCCCACGGATTACACGGAGCGGGCATACCGGCATCGCCGCACGGTCGCTTCATCAGCCGGCATCGACCACGTCACGACCTGCATCGGACAGGGCCGCACTATTGCTTCTTCAAGCTGGTGTCCATCACGCCGACCTACTTCGACATCTCGGCTGGACCGGGGGCTTCGCCATCTCTTCATCAACCTACTCCAGACGCTTCAGCGTCACTAGCCAACCAGCTCCGTCACGTTAGCTGGGCCGAGGGCTTTGCCTCGGCGAGTCAACCTTTACCAGCATTTCCATGCCGTCGTTTTATCGCCCATCGGGCAATGGGTGTGCGGAGCGAGTCCTAATTTTGGGAATCATCTTCTTTCGGATTGCTACAACAAATAAACCAGGTGCTATTAATCCCATTATTTTTTGCTTGTTTGGGTTCATTTTTCCCAAGGAATTATTACTCTGGTTTGTCCATCATATGTACACAGGTCTATCAAATGGTGACCGTATTAACGACGGCCGCGTGGTGGTTCGATCAATTTCCGCACATAGTCCAGCGAACGCCGCATCCGGAGCTCGGACCGACCTGTGAATTCAGGCTTTGCCACGCCTTTACTACATCACGCAGACGCCCTGCATCGACATTGACTTCGGCACCAGGCCATATTTCTTCTATTCCTCACTTTATATAAATTATTTATTATGCAACATTTTTTTAAATTATCATTATTACTATTATCTCCGGTTTGCACTATTTTTTGTGCACGGGAAAATGATCCGGGGACTTCGGCGTCACTCTGCCGGTCTGCATTGACCGTGCTATGTCACCACTTCGGCGTGTCGAGCTCTCCGCTCCGCCACCTCGGGACCAGCTTGGGGGATGGAACCTTGCCCCGCATCAAGCTCGGACCGTGTCATCAATACCGAACACATTAACCAGCTAAGTCGCTTTCATGCTCAAAGCTTTAATTTCTAACTTGTGCTCGGGACGACCAAGCATTATACTTTTTTGGAAAAAAGTTGCTTGTAAAATTTTTTTCCTTGTCCAAACTTTGTTTGTGACGCATAAATTCAAGGACCCAATTCACTTGGGGGCTTCCTTTATGAAGCTTTTCCTCTTGCATATGATTATACTTGTACGGCTTCGTTCCTTGTTCGTGTATTATGCCACAATATGCACCATATTGACTTAAGCGATTTGCAAGCTGGGTTGCCTCGCTCCTGTGTTTACCCCTACGTTCCCGATTGTTCGGCTAGGGAGTAAAGGGAGCACCTCTGCGATTGTCACGATCGGGTCACCCGAGCCGGACCTCAGACTGGGTGAAGCCGAAAGCTAGCGCTCTTATAGTTTTCAATGATGGTCGGCACACAACGGAACTCATGAGTACAAAAAATCTATTGCACAAGTCTCATAATAACAATGAGCACCGAAGAAAGGTATCGGTGGGGGTACTATTTTCTTCGAAGATGCTTCTTACACTTCACGGTAATATAGCATAAGTTCCCTGAGCGCGCTTTGTCTGTTACAGCCTTATGGCCTGATTGCCTGGTTATTGGAAACACCGTCGATATTCTCGACCGATGGAGTACATAACACTTTTCGGTCCTTGACCGAAGAGGGAGAAGCTGACGGTCGGTTAAGACGCGTTTAAAGTTCGGTTGAACATAGATATGATATAAGTACTTCGGTACATGCAATCATTCTTCTACCCAAGTCACTTGGGGGCTCTTAAAATTCCTATGAGCTATTTTATAGTAAATGTGTTTTCTTCTTGGTCGTTGCAAAGTCTTTTTTTGTCGCTCCTTTTTCGACATGAGTGTGTGGTCAATAGCCAGATAACCCATTTTCTCGCTAGTGACCGCTCGAGTTTAGTTCGCTAAACTGGTCTAACGAGAAGCACTCCGCCTTCCGGATAGGATGCTGTAGCCATAGGCTGACCCGCTTGAAGTCTTGAGATCGGATGTGTAATGTTAAAGCACGACAGAAACACTCTTTTTTTTCTAAGACCAATTTTCGGATTGGCATCGAACACTTGATATTGTTCGGACGTCATGTTTTTACTGACGTTTCTTGGTTTTCCAAGCTTTTTGGCACTTTTAAACTATTTGTGCTTTTCCAGCATTAGTCTCGCAGTGCAACGCTGGACACCTTTAGGGATTCGGCAAAAACATTCTCAGATATTGCTATATATGCATCGGTTTTGAATTGTGTCTTCGGTCAATAGTTGGGTTGCCCGGCTCCTGCACTTGCTTCCTACGTTTTGTTTTGTTCGGCTAGGCGTGCAAAGGGAGAACCACTTCGATTGTGCTTCCAGCTCACATGGTTAAGCACCTCAGTGGAGAAAGCCGAAAACTGACTTTCACAATAAGCGTAAACTGGTCAGCGATCCGATGACTATGTTAAATGATGGGCCATTCATAACATTGGCCGAAGTGTTTACGGCTTGACCCCGACTGTCGCCGAACACTACCGGGGGCTATTAACTGGCCTCCCAAACTAAATCCTCAATATTTTGCTCTTACATTAGAGCTGAGGTTTAAGGATCATGCTTAGCATGACAACCTAAAGAAAGGAACCGTCAGCGGGACTATTTTCTTTGGAAGACATTTCTTGTGTTAAACAGTAATATAACTCTCTGCGTACCTTTGTTTATAAAACCGTATGGCCAGATTGCCTTGTTTGTTGTAAATCTTTGCCCTCATAAAGGCTTTATAAAGTAGGACAAACACTCCTCGGCTACTGGCCGAGGAGGTGGAAGCCGATGGTCGGTCAACAAAGTTTTGTACAATGCGGATCCGAGCATTAATGACGTAAAGTACTTGGATACATAGAGTCATTACACATAATTTGTGATTTTACTATGGATTGATCCTTAATTCGGCCACTCGTGCCCGCATTAAGGCTCGGGGGCTACTGGGCTTCGGGCTTATTATTTACAAATATTAAAGGGGCACATCGATCCCCTGATCTGGTGTTGCCACCCGACCAGTGTCTCGGGGGCTACTGCATTGCTTGTCCAATGCAGAAAATTTTATGTGCAATATAGTTTCCGAGGAGATTTTGATCCTCAGGTTGGTCGGCCGCACCCAACCTGAGTCTCGAGGACTGAGCACGCCGCTTTTTGTGTCCCGAAGTATTCTGCCGAGCTAGGACTTGATCCTCAGGCCGATTTTGCAAATCAACCTGAGTCTCAGCGGCTACTGGGATCAGCGGTCTTACGTCATCCTTCAGGTGCATCTCGGGTTTTAGACCGATACACACCTTGAGGGCTACTGGCTATATCTCGGCAGAGAATAAATTGCACCAATAAAAATATATTGACAAAAAATCGGCCCACAGTCGGGGTGGTGCACCACCTCGGAAGCAGTCCGGCATAAAGCTCGGGCGCTAGTGGCTGGCTCCATAGAGGGCATTTCGGCATTAAGCTCGGCTAAACTCCTTCAACTTTTTGAACCAAGGTGATATGACACCTCAGATATAGTCCGGCGTTGGAGCTGGGACACTGTCCGGAGTTGGAGCTCGGATACATAGTCCGGCGTTGGAGCTCGGATACATTCTGGCATTAGAGCTGGGAAGCGGTCTGGCGTTGGTGCTCGGCTGCAAAAGATACCTCGAATGCAGTCCGGCGTTGGAGCTCGGACGCAAGAGGACACTGCCTCCCGGGAACAACTTCAAACCCGAGGTGTGGCATAAAAATAAACAAGGCATTGATAAAGGCCAGAAACTTAAAGGGGCTCCTCGGATACCCGACGTGTAAACCCGTCGAATGCATTTCGGCGATCCTCAAGATCAAAGAAGATTTGTTGAACCAGTTTTCAAGACCGACGACCGAAGATGAAGAATAGTTCAGAAGAATCGAGGAGCGTCCCTAACTTGAAGACTGGTTCAGGGGGCTACTGACGGTGTCCTGGACTAGGGGGTACTCAACACGTCATCTCCCAATCTGTTAGATTGGGCCGAGGACCCCCGTGGCCGTATACTCATGGGCCAGTTCGGACAGCTGCCGCATACAAGGAAGATTCCACAAGAGTTGGCGATCAAGACAAGGACTCCACCCCACCGGCGTATTCGGCTAGGATTCTTGTTATCCTAGGCCTCTGGTGCATTATATAAACCGAGGCCAGGCTAGTCGATAGATATATACAACATACACATCAACAATCATACCATAGGCTAGCTTCTAGGGTTTAGCCTCCTTGATCTCGTGGTAGATCTAGTCTTGTACTACCCATATCATCAATATTAATCAAGCAGGACGTAGGGTTTTACCTCCATCAAGAGGGCCCGAACCTGGGTAAACATCGTGTCTCATGCCTCCTGTTACCATCGATCCTAGACGCATAGTTCGGGACCCCCTACCCGAGATCCGCCGGTTTTGACACCGACTAGGTATGGTGGCTGTTTTGAGGAAGATATAGTAGGTTTATGTGTGAAAGAGCGTATCATATCACGGGGTTTGGATGCACGGCGAAGTTTGCCAACTCTCAATGTGAGAAAGGGCAATGCACGGTACCGAAGAGGCTAGCAATGGAAGGGTGAGAGTGCGTATAATCCATGGACTCAACATTAGTCATAAAGAACTCACATACTTATTGCAAAAATCTACAAGTCATCAAAAACCTCGGCACTACTGCATGCTCCTAGGGGAGGATAGATTGGTAGGAAAAGACCATCGCTCGTCCCCGACCGCCACTCATAAGGAGGACAATCAAATAACACCTCATGTTTCAAATTTGTTACATAACGTTTACCATACGTGCATGCTACGGGACTTGCAAACTTCAACACAAGCATTTCTCAATTTCACAACTACTCAACTAGCACGACTTTGATATTATTACCTCCATATCTCAAAACAATCTTCAAGCATCAAACTTCTCTTAGTATTCAAAACACTCATAAGAATTTTACTAATCTTGAATACCTAGCATATTAGGATTTTAAGAAAATTACCATGCTATTTAAGACTCTCAAAATAATCTAAGTGAAGCATGAGAGATCAATAGTTTCTATAAAACAAATCCACCACCGTGCTCTAAAGATATAAGTGAAGTACTAGAGCAAAACTATATAACTCAAAAGATATAAGCGAAGCACATAGAGTATTCTAACAAATTCCAAATCATGTATGGCTATCTCAAAATGTGTGTACAGCAAGGATGATTGTGGTAAACTAAAAAGTAAATACTCATATCATACAAGACGCTCCAAGAAAAACACATATCATATGGTGAATAAAAATATAGCTCCAAGTAAAGTTACCGATAGAAGTAGACGAAAGAGGGGATGCCTTCCGGGGCATCCCCAAGATTTGGCTTTTAGATGTCCTTAGATTATATTGGGGGTGCCATGGGTATCCCCAAGCTTAGGCTCTTGCCACTCCTTGTTCCATAATCCATCAAATCTTTACCCAAAACTTGAAAACTTCACAACACAAAACTCAAAGTAGAAAATCTCGTGAGCTCCGTTAGCGAAAGAAAACAAAAGACCACTTCAAGGTACTGCAATGAAATCATTATTTATTTATATTGGTGTTAAAAATACTGTATTCCAACTTCTCTATGATTTATAAACTATTTTTCTAGCCATAGATTTATCAAAATAAGCAAACAACACACGAAAAACAGAATCTGTCAAAAACAGAACAGTCTGTAGTAATCTGTAGCTAGCGCAAGATCTAGAACCCCAAAAATTCTAAAATAAATTTCTGGACGTGAGGAATTTATCTATTAATCATCTTCAAAAATAATTAACTACATATTACTTTCCAAATAAAAATGGCAGCAGTTCTCATGAGCGTTAAAGTTTCTGTTTTTTACAGCAAGTGTAACAAGACTTTCCCCCAAGTCTTCCCAACGGTTCTACTTGGCACAAACACTAATTAAAAACAAAAAAACACAACCTAAACAGAGGCTATATAAATTATTTATTACTAAACAGGAGCAAAAAGCAAGGAATAAAAATAAAATTGGGTTGCCTCCCAACAAGCGCTATTGTTTAATGCCCCTAGCTAGGCATAACAAGAAAGGATAGATCTAGGTATTGCCATCTTTTGTAGGCAATCCATAAGTGGGTCTCATAATAGATTCATAAGGTAATTTAATTTTCTTTCTAGGAAAGTGTTCCATGCCTTTCCTTAATGGAAACTGGATTCTAATATTTCCTTCCTTCATATCACTAATTACACCAATCGTTCTAAGGAAAGGTCTACCAAGAATAATAGGACATGAAGGATTGCAATCTATGTCAAGAACAATAAAATCTACAGGCACATAATTTCTATTTGCAACAATAAGAACATCATCAATTATTCCCATAGGTTTCTTAATAGTGGAATCCACAAGGTGCAAGTTTAGAGAGCAATCATCAAAATCACGGAAACCTAACAAATCACACAAAGTCTTTGGAATCGTGGAAACACTAGCACCCAAATCAGATAAAGCATAGCATTCATGATCTTTAATTTTAATTTTAATAGTTGGTTCCCACTCATCATAGAGTTTTATAGGGATAGAAACTTCCAATTCAAGTTTGTCTTAATAAGATTGCATCAAGGCATCAACGATATGTTTAGTAAACGCTTTATTTTGACTATAAGCGTGAGGAGAATTTAGCACGGATTGCAACAAGGAAATACAATCAATAAAAGAGCAATTTTCATACTTAAATTCCTTTAAATCCATAATTGCGGGTTTAGCAACATCTAGGGTTTTAATTTCTTCAATCCCACTTTTATCAATTTTAGCATCAAGATCAAAAAATTCCGAATTCTTGGAACGCCTTCTAGGTAAAGGTGGATCATATTCAGTCCCATCATCATCAAGATTCATATTGCAAAACAAAGATTTAATAGGGTACACATCAATAACTTTTAGATCTTCATCTTTATTTTCATAGGAACTAGAAGAACATGCTCTTATAAAGGCATCTTTCTTAGCACGCATCCTAGCGGTTCTTTCTTTGCACTCATCAATGGAAATTCTCATGGCTTTGAGAGACTCATTGATATCATGCTTAGGTGGAATAGATCTAAGTTTCAAAGAATCAACATCAAGAGAAATCCTATCAACGTTCCTAGCCAACTCATCAATCTTAAGCAATTTTTCTTCAATCATCGCATTGAAACTCTTTTGTAAAGTAATAAATTCTTTAATATTAGATTCAAAATCAGAGGGCATATTATTATAATTTCCATAAGAATTGTTGTAGGAATTACAATAATTATTAGAGGGATTACTAGGATAAGGCCTAGGAATAAAATTTCCTCTATACGCGTTGTTACCAAAATTGTTCCTACAACAAAATTCACATCCATAGATTCATTATTATTCTCAATCAAAGTAGACAAGGGCATATCATTAGGATCAGAAGAAACACTCTTATTAGCAAATAATTTCATAAGTTCATCCATCTTTCCACTCAAAACATTAATTTCTTCTATCGCATGCACCTTTTTATTAGTAGATCTTTTAGTATGCCATTGAGAATAATTAACCATAATATTATCTAGGAGTTTAGTAGCTTCTCCTAAAGTGATTTCCATAAAAGTGCCTCCCGCGGCCGAATCTAAAAGATTTCTAGAAGCAAAATTCAATCCGGCATAAAAAAATTGTATAATCATCCACAAATTCAAACCATGAGTAGGGCAATTACGTATCATTAATTTCATTCTCTCCCAAGCTTGTGCAACATGTTCATGATCAAGTTGCTTAAAATTCATAATATCGTTTCTAAGAGAGATGATCTTAGCGGGAGGAAAATACTTAGAGATAAAAGCATCTTTGCACTTGTTCCAAGAATCAATACTATTTTTAGGCAAAGACGAAAACCAAGCTTTAGCACGATCTCTAAGCGAAAAAGGAAATAGCTTCAATTTAACAATATCATTATCCACATCTTTCTTCTTTTGCATATCACACAAATCAACGAAGCTATTTAGATGGGTAGCGGCATCTTCACTAGGAAGGCCGGAAAACGGATCTTTCATGACAAGATTCAGCATCGGTAAGAGGAGCAATCGGAGTGCTAATAAAATCATTATTGTTGGTATTGGTGAAGTCACACAATTTAGTATTATCTTGAGCCATCGTGACAAGCAAGCAAACTAACACACAAGCAAACAAAAAGCAAGCGGGCAAAGAGAGAGAGGGAGGATAGAGAGAGAGGGCGAATAAAACGGCAAGGGTGAAGTGGGGGGAGGAAAACGAGAGGCAAATGGCAAATAATGTAATGCGGGAGATAAGGGTATGTGATGGGTACTTGGTATATTGACTTTTGCGTAGACCTCCCCGGCAACGGCGCCAGAAATCCTTCTTGCTACCTCTTGAGCACTGCGTTGGTTTTCCCCGAAGAGGAAGGGATGATGCAGCAAAGTAGCGTAAGTATTTCCCTCAGTTTTTGAGAACCAAGGTATCAATCCAGTAGGAGGCTACGCGC
>NW_024114611.1:0-18376 GCF_003073215.2 Triticum urartu | reverse complement strand
CAATGTCGGTTGTCAAAACCGGCGGATCTCGGGTAGGGGGTCCCGAACTGTGCGTCTAAGGCGGATGGTAAAAGGAAGCAGGGGACACGATGTTTACCCAGGTTCGGGCCCTCTTGATGGAGGTAATACCCTATGTCCTGCTTGATTATTCTTGATGATATGAGTATTACAAGAGCTGATCTACCATGAGATCGTAGAGGCTAAACCCTAGATGCTAGCCTATGGTATGATTGTATATATTGTCCTACGGACTAAACCCTTCGGTTTATATAGACACCGGAGGGGGCTAGGGTTACACAGAGTCGGTTACATGGGAGGAGATCTACATATCCGTATTGCCTAGCTTGCCTTCCATGCTAAGGAAAGTCCCATCCGGACACGGGACGAAGTCTTCAATCTTGTATCTTCATAGTCCAACAGTCCGGCCTAAGGATATAGTCCGGCTGTCCGGAGACCCCCTAATCCAGGACTCCCTCATCGTCCCTACTCCAGAGCCCCATGAGATGGTAGTATTTATCCCTCATTTCCTCTACGGATTAGGGTTTCCCCTCCATCATTTCGTCTGTGGCCTTATGTTTTACTACGGGCTAGATTTCCATGATCTAGCTCTGAATTCCTTCCTCAACATTTCGGCGTTCATCGTCGTATGTGGGCCATTCCTCCGCATCCCTCCCCACTTCGGCCTATGGCTCAAGGTCTTCAATGTGAAGCCAAAAGTGGTGGACGGTCAACACGCGGAGTGCGGTGGCGGCATGGTGAGCAAGATTCCCAACGTCACATGGCCTAAAGGCACCTTCATGGAGATCGTGAAGGGGTGGCAGCGGGGTGGTTCTATGTCACAGAACCCCGTGACTCCACATGGGCCGCTCCTCCCGAGTTCAAGTCCTGGCCTCCACTGCGGCTGACATCCTGGCTCAACAAGGGCCTGGACTGGGCTTCATCCAACGAGGTGAAGATGCTGTAGAAGTGCATCAAGAGTATGGTAGACAAGAATACCAGACTTGCCAGTGTTATCCAGGTAATGCTCTTTCACCGATTCTCCCCTGCCAAGACCGGACGCAGCGCATGTGGTAGTTCGACCCGGCCGGTCCCCGGACCCTGTGGCGATTCTTCGACACGAAGCACGAAGACATGTGGAAGCTTTTGTTCAAGACCCAAAAGATGTGGCCAGAAACGACCGAGGATCTCGGCCTCGACTGTACTCACACATCGTCTCCCGTAAGTTTTTATGATAACTTTATTATTTGCAAATCCAAGGGGCTTACTAAGCTTTCCATTCTTCCCACAGGGCTGGACGAAGAAGGCGGAGCGGATTCACTGTCTGGCTCCGCTACCCGAAGACCCAGCCATCCCTCTGTTAACAAGGATGCTGGTTCCGGCACCAAATCAGGCGCCGGAAAAGTGGGCCAAGAAGAAGGGCAATGAGGCCAAAAGTGGCCTCCATCGTAAAGGTGCTTCGGACATAGTTTCCGAAGACACAGAGACCCACTCCTCCCCTGACTAAGATGAAGGGAATGAGGAAGAGAGTAAATCTCCCCGTAAGGGGGGAAAGAAGAAAAGGGGGCTTCCGCGGATCTGGAGGCAGAGGCGTCCAAGAAATGGAGAATCTCCCTCACAAACGACTCCGAATCGGACGCTGATGAATGGCGACCCAGGCCGAAGCCCCTAGGCAGATCGTAAGTACCCCCAAAGGCACTTGTACTTTTATATATCTATCCGCCTTTCTTTTTGTGATCTTAATATACTACATTATGTGTTGCAGTCCGGCTCGCGTCCTCCCCCATCAATCCTCATTGGAGTTCCTCCGTGTTGTCATAGGAGTTTTATAATGGGACTATATGGCTTTATCACTCTCACTTATCCATAGGTGTTTTATAACGGGAGTATAGGGGCAGCCCCTAGTATTGTTCGGCTATCCGAACTTGGGTGTTGTGGATGCCCGGCCAGGTGAAGGCAGGCCTGTCGTGTAATGCAGAAAAATGGCAAGAGATTTATACTTCCTCAGAGAATAGTTGACCAGCTCTCCCCGCATCATGACAGTCAACTTTCGTCTTTCTCTAATAAGGTGTCTGTCCGGATGAAACGGAAACACAATCATAGTAGTTCTCCCTTGACTAACTTAGCCGAACAAGCGGAACGTAAGGTAGTAACAATAGGAGCCGGGCAACCCAACTATTGACCAAAGACATGATTCGGAGCCGATGCATATAATGCTATATTCGGGACGCCGAATTGCACTATGAAAGTGTTCGGACTTTGTTTAGTTTTAGAAAAATAATGTACGTGGCTCAATAGAGCCCCAGGCAATTTAAGTCGTACCGAGGTGTACATGAAAATCGGACAAAAACAGGGAGACACAGATTAAGAAATAGGCCAATACCGCATAGGTTGGGCTAGAAACTGTTTCCATTATAGTCTGATTGATACGTCGAAACGTGTTGGTACAAATAGTGCAGTAAGAAACAAGGCTATTTTACATGACGAGCACAAGGGAAAGTTGTGCATGTGTCCTAAAAACAGCTGAGGTGATCTTTAAAGACCCTGTAGGTACTCTGCCACGCGTCTATGCTGAATTTTCCCCTTGGTGTATTGTCCATCGAGAGGATCATCGATCGGTGTTTTCATGATAGGCCTCAAAAAGAGGCCTTGGTACCGTCGAACAGGTGATGTGGGTTGTGAGGAACCTGAAAAAATAAAAATAAAAAAGGAAATATGAGTGTCCAGATAGGGTCCAGACGTATTATGGACTTTATCTTTATTATGCCTCCCTCCTTTCCCATGGTATCTTTAGTGCGTAATTACGCACATGTGGTACATGTGCCACAATTTGGTAGGGGCTGAGATGGAGGCCGAATTGCTAATTGAGCTCCTGACGAGCTGGACTATCGTACTGTGGGGTTGTCCGGACTAGTTTGATAGTGTCTGGGGACTTGGCCGCCGATGTAATAGCCGACTTGATAAGGCCGCACTGTACTTTTGTTGCCAGGGCCGCGGTGTGCTCCTTAGTATTGAGGGAGCGTTCCATGCTTCCATTGACTGTTATAACACCACGTGGTCCGGGCATCTTGAGTTTGAGATAGACATAGTGTGGGACTGCATTGAAGCAAGCGAACGCGGTTCGTCCGAGCAGTCCATGGTAGCCACTGCAGAAGGGGACGATGTCTAAGATCAAGTCTTCGCTTCAGAAGTGGTCCGGCGAACCGAAGACAGCCTCCAATGTGATTGAGCCCATGCAACGGGCCTCTACGCCAAGTATTACTCCTTTAAAGGTAGTTTTGGTAGGCTTGATTCTTAAAGGATCAATACCCATCTTGCGGACTGTGTCCTGATAGAACAGGTTAAGGCTGCTGCCGCCGTCCATGAGGACTTGCGTAAGGTGGAATCCTCCAATGATTGGGTCGAGGACCAGTGCAGCCGAACCTCTGTGACAGATACTGGTCGGATGGTCCCTACGATCGAAGGTGATCGGACAGGCCGACCATGGGTTGAATTTTGGGGCGACTGGCTCTATCGCATAGACGTCCCTTTGCGCGCGCTTGCGCTCCCTCTTGGGGATATGAGTGACGTATATCATATTTACTATTTTGACTTCGGGGGGGAATTTCTTCTGTCCCCCTATGTTCGGTGGACTAGGCTCCTCGTTGTCTTCCTCGCTGGGCGACCCTTTCTCCTTATGTTTGGTGTTTAACTTGCCGACCTGTTTAAAGACCCAACAACTTCGGTTAGTATGATTGGCAGGCTTGTCGGGGGTGCCGTGAATTTGGCAGGGTCGATCAAGTATTCGGTCCAAGCTGGATGAGCCCTCTCTGTTTCTTTTGAATGGCTTCTTTCACTGACCGGACTTAGAGCCGCTGAATCCGGCGTTGACCGATGTGTCTTCGGTATTGTCAATATTGCTGCGGTGCTTGTGTTTGTTGCGTCAGGGCCTGCTGTTGTTATTCTTAGCTTCGGAAGTGCCAGGTTGGCTTGTACTATTATTGCTACGGGCTAGCCAGCTGTCTTCACCCGCGCAAAAGCGGGTCATGAGTGCCATGAGGGCTGCCATGGACTTCGGCTTCTCTTGGCCAAGGTGTCGAGCGATCCATTCATTGCGAATGCTATGTTTAAAGGCCGCTAGGGCTTCGGCATCTGGACAATCGACAATCTGGTTCTTTTTAATGAGGAACCTAGTCCAGAATTTTTGGGAGGACTCTCCGGGCTGCTGGACAATATGACTGAGGTCATCAGCATCTGGAGGCCGGATGTAGGTGCCTTTGAAGTTGTCTCTAAAGGCATCCTCCAGGTCTTCCTAGCTTTCGATAGAGTTTAATGGGAGGCTGTTTTAACCAGTGCCAAAGCTGGCCCCTTAAGTTTTAGGGGGGTATTTGATGGCGTGTAGATCGTCACCACGAGCCATGTGAATGTGTAGAAGAAAATCTTTAATACATACTGCGGGATCTGTTGTGCCGTCGTATGATTCAATGTTCACGGGTTTAAACCCTTCTGGGAACTAGGTCTCCATTAACTCATCGGTGAAGCATAGGGGGTGTGCAGCGCCTCTATATTGGGCCATGTCACGACGCAGTTCGAATGAAGTACGTATGCGTTTTTCGGCCTGGGCGTGGTTGTGCTTGTCGCGCCAGGATCGATAACCGTCCTCTTGCACTGGGGCACGCCCCCGCGATCCATAGATTGATCTGGTCTGGCCTGCTCTATTTTCCAAGTCCTGCCGTAGGTCATATGTGTATCCCCGAGCTATTGTTTCTCTGCTTTTACGGTGAGGTGGTGCGAGCTGGTGCTCGGCTTGAGTTATCGTTCTGTCCCAGCCACGTGGTGGTCGGTCGGGTCTGTCAGCCGCATTACACGCGGGTCGTATGGGCTCCAGCACCTCATCGTCGAATTGGGGTAGCATCTTACGCTTTGGGTAACTCTTTGTTGGGCGTTCAAGGTCGTATTCTTCGGCTGCTAGGACATTAGTCCATCTGTCGTTGAACAGATCTTGGTCAGCTTGGAGCTTATGCTGCTTCTTTTTAGGCTTCTTGCCATGGCTATTAGCCGGCGCTTAAAGTGCTCTTGTTCGAGGGGTTCTTCTGGCATGAAAAGACCTTCGTTGTCGAGGCTCACGTCGTCCTCGAAGAGTGGTATATAGTTGCTATCCTCTGAGTCTTTGTTCCCTGCTTGCTCGTCAGGGTCAACTTGCCCGTCCTCCCGATCATCCTGTTCAGATGTTGGTTCGATGGGGTCTTTTTCATCCTTGGCGTTCTTCAGAGTGTCATCGTCTCCGGTGCCATTATTGCAGTATTTTCCGCGAGCGATTTAGAGCGGCGCCGCTGACGTCGGTGCTTTGGTGGTATCTCAGGAGGTTCGTCCTCGACTAGATCCTTCTCATCATCGTCGTCGCCTTTTTTAGGTGTGTCCACCATGTACACGTCGTATGAGGAAGTGGTTGTCCAGCATCCCGTGAACGGCGGGTTTTGGGCCTGCTCCACTCCGGCATCGTCGTCCATACCGTCGATGTCTTCGGAGACATAATCGAGCATGTCGATTAGATCCTCGGCAGTCGCTATAAAGTGGGTGGTGGGTGGGAAGTAAAATTCCCTATTTTCAGCCCCTAGTCCGGGCTGGGCGCAATTCGGAAGCGGTTCCTCGATAACCCACAAGTATAGGGAATCAATTGTAGCCTCTTTCGATAAGTAAGAGTGTCGAACCGAACGAGGAGCTAAAGGTAGAACAAATACTCCCTCAAGTTCTATCGACCACCGATACAACTCTAGGCACGCTTAACGTTCGCTTTACGTAGAACAAGTATGAAACTAGAAGTACTTTGTAGGTGTTGTTGGATAGGTTTGCAAGATAATAAAGAGGGCGTAAATAAAAAGTAGGGGCTGTTAAGATGAAGACACAACTAAGTTAGTTTTAGTAGAGAGCTTGTTGTCACACAAGAAAGTTATTTGTCCCTAGGCAATCGATGACTAGACCGGTAATCATTATTGCAATTTTATTTGAGGGAGAGGCATAAGCTAACATACTTTCTCTTCTTGGATCATATGCACTTATGATTGGAACTCTAGCAAGCATCCGCAACTACTAAAGATCATTAAGGTAAAACCCAACCATAGCATTATAAGGCATCAAGTCCTCTTTATTCCCATACACAAACAACCTACTTACTCGGGTTTGTGTTTCTATCACTCACGCCACCCACCATAAGCAAATCATGAACATATTGCAAACCCTACAGTAGGAACCCCTCATGCTTGCGCGACACGGAGAGCACAATAGGACAACACCAATAATAAAACATGCAACTCAAACCAATCACGATCATCAATTAACCCATAGGACAAAACGGATCTACTCAAACATCATAGGATAGCCATACATCATTGGAAAAAATATATAGCATTGAGCACCATGTTTAAGTAGAGATTACAGCAGGTAAAAGAGGGGTTAGACCGCTGCATAGAGGGGGGAAGAGTTGGTGATGACGGCGGTGAAGTTGTTGGTGTAGATTGCGGTGATGATGATGGCCCCGACGGCGTTCCGGCACCACCAGAAGAGAGGGGGAGAGAGCCCCCCTTCTTATTCTTCTTCCTTGACCTTCTCCCCAGATGGGAGAAGGGTTTCCCCTCTGGTCCTTGGTCTCCATGGCATGGGAGGGGCGAGAGCCCCTCCGAGATTGGATCTTTCTCTCTCTTTTTCTGCACTCCCTGATTCTTCCCTTTCACCGTTTCTTAAATTTCCGGAAATCCGTAACTCCGATTGGGCTGAATTTTGGACACGATTTTTATCCGGATATTAGCTTTATTGTGGCGAAAGAAGGGCATCAGCTGCCTTACGGGGTGTCCACGAGGGTCAGGGGCGCGCCCCTGCCTTGTGGGCCCCTCGAGCATCGTCTCGCAGTTGATTTCACTTCCTAAAATTCACATATATTCCAAAAAAATCTCCTCAGTTTTTATCCTGTTTGGACTCCGTTTGATATGGATTTTCTGTGAAACAAAAAACATGCAACAAACAGGAACTGGCACTGGGCACTGGATGAATATGTTAGTCCCAAAAATAGTATAAAAAGTTGCCAAAAGTATATGAGAGTTGTATAATACTGGCATGGAAAAATAAAAAATTATAGATATGACGGAGACGTATCAGCATCCCCAAGCTTAATTCCTGCTCGTCCGCGAGTAGGTAAATGATAAAAAAGTTAATTTTTGATGTGGAATGCTACCTAGTATAATCTTGATCATGTAATCTAATCATGGAATGAATATTAAGACACGAGTGATTCAAGGCAATAGTCTATCATTTGGCATAAAAACGTTAATAGTTCAAGCCCACTAATAAAGCAATCATGTCTAGGAGTAGGGATTGCCATGCAACGGATGCACTAAGAGCTATAAGTGTATGAAAGATCAAACTGAAACTAAGTGGGTGTGCATCCAACTTTCTTACTCCCGAAGACCTAGGGCATTTGAGGAAGCCCATAGTTGGAATATACAAGCCAAGTTCTATAATGAAAATTCCCACTAGTATATGAAAGTGATAACTCAAGAGACTCTCTATATGAAGAACATGGTGCTACTCTGAAGCACAATTGTGGTAAAAGGATAGTAACATTGTCCCTTCTCTCTTTTCTCTCATTTTTTTATTTTTTTTCTCTTTTTTCTCTTTTATTTTTATTTTTTAGGCTTCTTTGGCCTCTATCTTTTTTGGGGGGCTTCTTTGGCCACTTTTATTTTGATAACCTCACATGGGACAATGTTCTAATAATGATGATCATCACACTTTTATTTACTACAACTCAATATTACAACTCGATACTAGAACAAAGATGTGACTCTATATGAATGCCTTTCGGTCGGTGTACGGCCATCTTGGCCAAAGCCACGGATCTTCCAGAAGAGATTCCGCGTCACGAATCCATCGGGGGGCTGCTTGACCCCAAGACTCGTGATGCGCTCTGGGCACGGAGGGCGACGGTGCGGGACCGGGTGTGGCCCTGGATCTCCACAGGCTCAGTCGACGCACGCGGCTGGACGCTCAGGGGAGCCATGGACGGGGCACCCGAGGGGGTCGGAAGGCGTGCACGGGCCTCAGCAAGATGCCCATCGAGGATTTCCCTCGCGTGGATAGCCTCAATCTGAACTAGCGGGGGTGCAATCTCACCCCGGAAGACTATGGCTGAGTCTGCCGCCACCTTAGCGAGGTGGCCAAGCAGAGCCGACTCCAAAGCAGAAAACAAGCAAGTAGCAGGGGTAGCCGGGATGGATGGAGTACCTGGCTCGAGGTTCTGGGCAGCGGCCCAGAGCTCAGCCCGCGTGGGGATAGGCAGAGTTGGGCTGCCCTCTGGCATGGCCACCTTGATCCGAGCACTGCGACGAGAAGACGTCACCGGAGTCGAGGTCGATCTGCCCCACCTGGAGTAGGCCGCGGTCTGAGAGGGGGTGGGGCGGCGGCCACGGGAGTGGTCACCACCACCGACGGCCCATCAGAGGCGGTGTACGAGGACGCCAGAGGTAGGGTGGGTGGAGACGTGCAGCAAAGCTCCACGAAGGCCAGAGGGGCCGGTGTCAGGGCAGCACCCGGGGGTAGGTCGGCCACCCCCAGGTCCGATATGACCGGCCCGTCGAGAGGCGCAGAGAGGGCCAGGGTCAAGGCCGGCCCCAGCACCCCCAAAGGCGCGGCTGTCAGAGGTGTGGGCGATGCGGGTGGGGTTGGGTCGGCTTCGGCGGAGAGAGGCGCGGGGAAGCCAGAGGAGGTACCATCGGGGGAGCGAGGAGACGACGCCGGGAAGACCTGAAGGCTCACGTCAGATGCGTCGGGGCCGTCATTGGGAAACGGGGGGCGTGCGATCGGCCGTCCGCAGTGCCGCCCCTAGCAGCTGAAGCGGGAGGCTGGTCGTGGGGGGACTGTCCTCGGAGTCATCATCGTCATCCTTCGAGCCGGAGGCGTGGCCGTGGCGGGGGTCCCGGTCGCTGCGATGGCCCCCCATGCCACCGCCATCCGGGCCACCCCCCAAGAGGTTGTCGTCGGGGATGCGGGGGCGGCCAATGTGGTTGGGCGGCTCGGGGAAGATGCGGAGGTCGAAGCCCTGGTCATTGAAGAACACTCGGACCATGGCTTGGCGCTTGGACGAGTCAAGGGATTTGACCTTTACTCGCACCTCCTCCTCCTTGCGGAGAGAAAGCTCATCCACCATGACCACCTTGTCGAGGATGCGAGACATGTTCCGAATGACCCTCTCCGAGTGGGCGATGTCGGGGAGGCCGCCGATGAGGATCCAGGCCGTGTCCAGGATGGCAACCGCCAGTGGGTCCCGGACCGGCACGGAGATGTCCACCACTAGCTTGTTGAGAGCCAGGGTGATGTCGCCGTTGTGGGTGCCATAGCCGTGGCTCACCACGTCGGGGAACACCACCGAGAACTGGCCTCCTGCCAGTAGGGTGACCTGCCAATTCCAGGTGCAGTGGTAGAGGTGGTTGAGCTCGGCCTCGATCATCTTCGGAGAGGCCACCCCGTCCCGCATGGTGACAATCACCAGGAGCGAGGCTGATGGGGGAAGGATGCCAGGCACCTCGATGTGGAAGTAGCCGAGGCCCTCGATCCCATGCCCGTACATCATCAACTCCTCCGTCACCGAACGGTCGAGGCAGATGAACGCCAGGTGGTCAGGGTTCGAGCACACGTAGCAGCAATGGGGGTGCGTACATGCCACCTAGGAGTGTCCGAAGAGGCCGCGGTTGAAGCACTTGACGAGGTCGGAGAGGCGGTCGTCCGGGAGCAACACGGACGCGGTGGAGGCTGATGGGTCGTGAGAGGGGCCAGAGGCAGGGGTGGCACCATTAGCACGCCCAAGTCCATGTTTCTTCTTGCGCTTTCCCCCTGGCGGTCGCGGCCCGCCCCATTCCCGGCGGGGGGAGTTCGGTTCACCCCGCGGGGGCTGGTACCGGCGTGACGGTGCGGGGGGGGGGGGCTGTTGGGTGCAGGCAGGGGAACGGGGGCGGCCGTCGCGAGTAGGGGAGAGACTGCCCTCGCGCCGGCGATGGAGACCGGCAGCGCTGGTTGCGCCAATCCATGGCCGGAGGTGGGAGCGGGAGCGACCAGAGCGACGGGGCGGTGAGCGGCGGTCGTCGCGGAAAAAAGCTGCCAGCGGAGGTCCTCCTCATGCCGGAGCGCCTCGGGGGGAGGGGCGGGATCGCGACAGTCGTCGGAGCGGCGGTCATCAGGGCAGCGGTCGTCGGCGCGGCGCTTGGGCGCTCCCCGCATCATCCCACTCGCATGGCATGCTGGTTGGCGGCAGCGGCGCAGGGAGGGATCAGGGGGAGTTGACAGCGGGGAGGGGATGCGCGAGGGTTTGTGTCGGGTTTGGGTCGGGTGGGATTGAAGGGGCGTAGCGGGGGAAACCGGCCGGGGGCCATATAGGCCGCATGAGAGGGCAGGCCGGCCCACCAGCTGACCGCCCCAGACTGGGCCGGCACGCGGGCGGTGCGGCCCAGGCCCAGCGGCAGCTGATACGTCTCCAACGTATCTATAATTTTTTATTTTTCCGTGCTGTTTTATTATCAATCGTGGATGCTTTATAATCATTTTATATCATTTTTTGGTACTAACCTATTGACACAGTGCCAGGTGCCAGTTACTATTTTTTCCATGTTTTTTACATCACGGAAAATCAATATCAAATGGAGTCCAAATGCCATGAAACTTTACGAAGATTTTCTTATGGACCAGAAGGAAGATGTTGGGCCCTAGTTGCACCTGGAGGAGTCTCGAGGAGGGGACAACCCACCAGGGCGCGCCAGGAGACCCAGGCATGCCCTAGTGGGTTGTTCCCACCTCGGGTGCCCCCCGAACCGCCTCTTTGCTCTATAAAAACCCCAATATTCCAGAAACCCTAGGGGAGTCGATGAGATATTCATCCAGCCACCGCAGAGTCCAGAACCACCAGATCCAATCTAGACACCATCACGGAGGGGTTCACCACTTCCATTGATGCCTCTCCGATGATGCGTGAGTAGTTCTTTGTAGACCTTTGGGTCTGTAGTTAGTAGCTAAATGGCTTCATCTCTCTCTCTCTTGATTCTCAATACAATGATCTCTTGGAGATCCATATGATGTAACTCTTTTGCGATGTGTTTGTTGGGATCGATGAACTTTGTCACAGCAGATGTCCTTGTGAAAGGACTTAGTCGTGGAGCCATCGCAACAGGTTAGCTTAAAGGGGTTAAACCGGACAAGGGGACACGAGGAGTTTTGTACTAGTTCGGCCCCTTCAAGGAAGGTAAAAGCCTACGTCTAGTTGTGATTAGTATTGCTAGGGTTTCGAAGGCCAGGGAGCGAATCCGCTTTGTCTGGCTCTCGAGTTGTTGTCTCTCCCCTGAACCACTGCCGGGTCGTCCCCTTATATACATGGGTGGCGCCCGTCGGTTTACAGAGTCCCGCAACCGGCTCATAAACGTGTCCGGTTCGGTCTCCACTCTTTCTATCTTACAATGCAAGTTACAAACTAATGCCGGTTCACGGCTACAGGCTTTAAACCGGTTTCTGGGCCCTGGGCCTTTCCTCTTTTTTCTACATGGGATTCAAGCATAATCCACTACGAATGAAGTTAACCCGGCCTTTTCTGGCCGGTTTACGCCCAGTAGTAATATCCCCAACATTAGGCCCCAGATTGATTTGAACAGGTTCATGTCAATCCTTAGTAAAAACTTCGTCTTCAACATCTTCCCATAATTTAGTAAACTGTCGTGACGTCATCTTCTTGGATCGTGGTAAACCGTCGTGACGTCATCTGTAAAAAAACTGCGTATGACACATCTTCATTAATGGGTCTCCGACAATCGAGGCGACAGCTCCGCCTCACTTCCAAATTTCTGGCCCCTCGATTTTCGTGCCTGACACTTATCCCTTGCCTTTATAAATAGGACCGAGGGGTCATTTTCACCTTTTCCCCCTCGTGCCTCTTCGCGTCGTCTTCCTTGCGCTACTCAGCATCCGGAGCTCCGCCGCCACCATCGACCGTCGCCTCTGCTCCGATCCTGGCCGCTGCATCACCCTGAACGCACCAGAATACTGCGGCGCCTTTCCGCTTCCTCATCAGCTCCAGTAAGTTCTCTGCTTTTTTTCCACCACGGAACTGTTCTAGGGTTGACGTTCTTCGGCGTTCACTAGTGTTCTTTGTTCATACGATGATTCTTGACAAAACTCTGAATATCTGTTATGCATACTGATAGCTTTTAGCCTCTGTTTCCATTTATGTATCTCAAAACAGAAGATCTCATCTAAACCTTCACCCATTGATTTAGTACTGCTTCTTCGGCTTTGAATATATTTCCCTTTCTGATATGCCTCAGATCCAAAATTGCAACATCAACTTGTGAAACCTGTTTTACCTTAGCTAGTCGTTTTTGCCTTAGATCTGTACCCTCTTATCACTTCGGCGATTTACCTTTGTATAAGCAATCTATACCATTAGCCCTCTGGTAAACCGGAGGAGCCTTTTACCTCCATCGTTATACTCCGGTTTAACAGTGTCTGGATACCCCTGTTCTGATATTGCCTTGTTATCCATTATTGCATTGGTCTCCGGTTTATGCAATTTCACATATCAGTATATCTTTTACTCCATTGAATCTTGCATGTCATCATGAGTGTTTTGTAAATCGGCCTTTCTTCTCCAGCCTTTTTGTTCCACAATGGCCAAGTAATTTACCGCTTGCAACTGGGCTCGTTCCCGGGTCACCGAGGAACAATTGAACAATATGGTCAGCATCGCACCTTGCCTAAGAAAACTGAAATTAAATGGCGAGTTCCAGGAGCAGAAAATCCTCCGACCCTAAGGCAGGGTGAGGTGGTGGTCTTTGTCGACCACATAGGTCATGGCTTCAAACCGCCAGGGTCAAAGTTTTACCCAGATGTGCTTGCCAGTTTCCAACTTCATCCTCAAGACATCGGACCCAACTCGGTATCCAATCTATGCAACTTCTAGGTCTTCTGTGAAGTGTACTTACAAGAAGAACCAACTGCGGAGCTATTCCGGGACTTCTTTCATCTGAACCGGCGCACAGAATTTGTAAATGGCCCCAACACTGAACTTGGTGGTGTCTCAATTCAGAAGCGGAAGGAAGTTGAATTTCCTCGTGCCAAACTGCACAGCCACCCTAAGGAATGGAACCAAACTTGGTTTTACTGCACAGATACTTCTCCTGAAGATGAGAATCCTCTCCTAGGCTTTCATGATCACCGGCTTTCCAACACCCATCCAATGCCGCAACGCTTAAGTTCCACAGAAAGGGCCAAATATGCCCCTCAACTCGCCAAACTCCGGGCTTTTATGGCCAACGGTTTAACAGGCGTTGATTTCGTGTGTTGTTGGATATCTTGGAGCATCTTGCCGCTAAGCCGGCGCCCCGGTTTAATGTGTGAGTACACCGGTGATGTTGAAGACCCTCAACTCCATTGCAACATTTAGGTGACCGATGAAGAGGTCACTGAAGGTGTAAATAAAATTTTGAATGAATCGGAATTAGTATATAGTCAAACCGGCTTGAACCCCTTCTATACTAAGAACAAACCGCCTACTGTAAGCACTATACTTCCTTTTCATCTTTGATATCTTTAATTTGTTCAACTTGTAATCCTTCTTCTATGTATGTATGTATGGGGTGATGATCCCTTCTAGAAACGGAAATTCGTAGAGAAAGCAGTAAAGCCAACCGGGGATAAAGCGGTCAAACCATCTCGCCCCAAAACCAAAGCCGTCAAGTGACGTCAAAACGGAAAACAGCTGACCGGATCAACATGGAACTTGATGACGATGCTGATGATCCGGAAGTTGAGGTAGAACTTGACTCACTTGGCTCCCTTTTCATGCATCTCATCAACAATAATCTTTATCAGGAGGACGTAGAGGGCAGCCAAGCTGATGATGTAGAGGTAATTACCCTTTCCTCCGGTTCAGACTCTATGCCAACACAAAAAACCATCAAGCAGTCCGAAAAGTAAGCTTTTCTCATCCTCTTGCTTACTTGGACCCAACATTTATTTTGAAGACATAGTAGCATGAGGCTCACCGGACAACCCGGCACAGTGGCCAACAGGTTACTTCGGCCGGTTTACCTGATACCCCGGTTCGGAAGCACCGGTCTGAGGTCTCTTCCACTTCTGACCATTCTTATCCCAAGGCAGGTTATTTCAGACAACCTCTTAATCCGTCTGATTCAAATTATCAGGTGACACCTCCCTCCTCCTCTAGCGAGTCGACAGCAACCCAACTCCCTTCTCTAAAAACTGTGGCTGGGTAAGTTTTCAAACTCTTTCTTCCAATGTGTTACAAATCTTGAATAAGATGCTGACCCTCTATTAATTTATTTGCAGAGCCAAAGCCAGACCAAGCAAGAAAGCTCGGGTCAACAATCCGTCAGAAGACCAGGCAGTTTTTGAAGAAGAGCAGAGAGGTGAACCGGACCAAACTCGTGAACAGGAGGATCCTCAGCCTGAAGTTGCCGCTGATGAACCACCCCTTCAAGATCGGAATACTGATGATCCACCAGAAACTGACCCTGCCGTGCCTGACACTGAAACGGCCGCTCCAAACCGGGCTAGTCCAATGAGAGATACTGAAATTTCGTCATCACCCACAAAAACCACTGAAGGCCAAGGAGATGATGTTATTGATACTGGTATGGGCCACAGCTCTCCTGGTCGTCCCGTAATTTTGGCCCAACATAGTGCCAAAGAAGAGCGTGCTGCTAGGGAAAAGGGCAAATGGAGTACTGATTTATCAACTTATGCCCATCTCAACGCTGAAGAGCTTCACTTCGGCTTCTTAAACCGTCTGCACTCAAACCGTGACTATGAAGCCAGTTTGGTGAATTTGATGAAGGGACGCTACGAGGTATTTTCATCTCCCTTTACTTGTTGATTCCAAAGTTGAAACACCAGCCCAAGCAGCCCCCAAGGGCCGTTTTATGATGTTATTGAAGGAAATATGCCCTAGAGGCAATAATAATGTTATTATTTTATTTCCTTATATCATGATAAATGTTTATTATTCATGCTAGAATTGTATTATCCGGAAACATAATACTTGTGTGAATACATAGACAAACTAAACGTCACTAGTATGCCTCTACTTGACTAGCTCGTTAATCAAAGATGGTTATGTATCCTAACCATAGACATGTGTTGTCATTTGATTAACGGGATCACATTATTAGGAGAATGATGTGATTGACATGACCCATTCCATTAGCTTAGCACCCGATCGTTTAGTATGTTACTATTGCTTTCTTCATGACTTATACATGTTCCTATGACTATGAGATTATGCAACTCCCGTTTGCCGGAGGAACACTTTGTGTGCTACCAAACGTCACAACATAACTGGTGTGATTATAAAGGAGCTCTACAGGTGTCTCCAAAGGTAAATGTTGGGTTGGCGTATTTCGAGATTAGGATTTGTCACTCCGATTGTCGGAGAGGTATCTCTGGGCCCTCTCGGTAATGCACATCACATAAGCCTTGCAAGCATTGCAACTAATGAGTTAGTTGCGAGATGATGTATTACGAAATGATTAAAGAGACTTGCCGGTAACGAGATTGAACTAGGTATTGAGATACCGACGATCGAATCTCGGGTAAGTAACATACCGATGACAAAGGGAACAACGTATGTTGTTATGCAGTCTGACTGATAAAGATCTTCGTAGAATATGTGGGAGCCAATATGAGCATCCACGTTCCGCTATTGGTTATTGACCGGAGACATGTCTCGGTCATGTCTACATTGTTCTTGAACCCGTAGGGTCCGCACGCTTAAGGTTTCAATGACAGTTATATTATGAGATTATGAGTTTTGATGAACCGAAGTTAGTTCAGAGTCCCGGATGTGATCACGGACATAACGAGGAGTCTCGAAATGGTCGAGACATAAAGATTGATATACTGGACGACTATATTCGGACACCGGAAGTGTTCCGGGTGATTTCGGAGAAAACCGGAGTACCGGAGGGTTACCGGAACCCCCCCCCCCCGGGAGAAGTAATGGGCCATATGGGCCTTAGTGGAGAGAGAGAAGGGCAGCCAGGGTGGGCTGCACGCCTCCTCCCCCCCTGGTCCGAATTGGACTAGGAGAGAGGGGCGGCGCCCCCCTTTCCTTCTCCCTCCCCACTTCCTTTCCCCCTCCTAGTAGGAGTCCTACTCCTACTAGGAGGAGGACTCCTCCTTGGCGCGCCAATAGGGCCGGTCGGCCTCCTCCCCTTGCTCCTTTATATATGGGGGCAGGGGGCACCCCTAGACACACAAGTTGATCCATGTGATCGTTTTCTTAGCCGTGTGCGGTGCCCCCTTCCACCATAATCCTCGATAACATTGTAGCGGTGCTTAGGCGAAGCCCTGCGACAGTAGAACATCAAGACGTCACCATGCCGTCGTGCTGACGGAACTCTTCCCCGACACTTTGCTAGATCGGAGTCCGGGGATCGTCATCGAGCTGAACGTGTGCTAAAACTCGGAGGTGCCGTAGTTTCGATGCTTGATCCGTCGGGCCGTGAAGACGTACGACTACATCAACCGCGTTGTGCTAACGCTTCCGCTATCCGTCTACAAAGGTACGTAGATCACACTCTCCCCTCTCGTTGCTATGCATCACCATGATCTTGCGTGTGCGTAGGAATTTTTTTGAAATTACTACGTTCCCCAACAGTGGCATCTGAGCCTAGGTTTTATGTGTTGATGTTATATGCACGAGTAGAACACAAGTGAGTTGTGGGCGATATAAGTCATACTGCTTACCAGCATGTCATACTTTGGTTCAGCGGTATTGTTGGACGAAGCGGCCCGGACCGACATTACGCGTACGCTTACGTGAGACCGGTTCTCCCGACGTGCTTTGCACAAAGGTGGCTAGCGGGTGTCAGTTTCTCCAACTTTAGTTGAACCGAGTGTGACTACGCCCGGTCCTTGCGAAGGTTAAAACAGCACCATCTTGACAAACTATCGTTGTGGTTTTGATGCGTAGGTAAGATTGGTTCTTACTTCAGCCCGTAGCAGCCACGTAAAACTTGCAACAACAAAGTAGAGGACGTCTAACTTGTTTTTGCTGGGCATGTTGTGATGTGATATGGTCAAGACATGATGCTAAATTTTATTGTATGAGATGATCATGTTTTTTAACCAAGTTATCGGCAACTGGCAGGAGCCATATGGTTGTCGCTTTATTGTATGCAATGCAATTGCGCTGTAATGCTTTACTTTATCACTAAGCGGTAGCGATAGTCGTGGAAGCATAAGATTGGCGAGACGACAATGATGCTACAATGGTGATCAAGGTGTCGCGCCGGTGACGATGGTGATCATGACGATGCTTCGAAGATGGAGATCACAAGCACAAGATGATGATGGCCATATCATATCACTTATATTGATTGCATGTGATGTTTATCTTTTATGCATCTTATCTTGCTTTGTTTGACGGTAGCATTTTAAGATGATCTCTCACTAATTATCAAGAAGTGTTCTCCCTGAGTATGCACCGTTGTGAAAGTTCTTCGTGATGAGACACCATGTGATGATCGGGTGTGATAGGCTCTACGTTCAAATACAACGGGTGCAAAACAGTTGCACACGCGGAATACTCAGGTTAAACTTGACGAGCCAAGCATATACAGATATGGCCTTGGAACACGGAGACCGAAAGGTCGAGCGTGAATCATATAGTAGATATGATCAACATAGTGATGTTCACCAATGAAACTACTCCATCTCACGTGATGATCGGACATGGTTTAGTTGATTTGGATCACATAATCACTTAGAGGATTAGAGGGATGTCTATCTAAGTGGGAGTTCTATAGTAATCATAATTGAACCTAAATTTATCATGAACTTAGTACCTGATAGTATCTTGCTTGTTTATGTTTGATTGTAGATAGATGGCCCGTGCTGTTGTTCTATTGAATTTTTATGTGTTCCTTGAGAAAGCAAAGTTGAAAGATGATGGTAGCAATTACACGGACTGGGTCCATAACTTGAGGAATATCCTCATTGCTGCACAGAAGAATTACGTCCTGGAAGCACCGCTGGGTGCCAGGCCTGCTGCTGGAGCAACACCAGATGTTATGAACGTCTGGCAGAGCAAAGCTGATGACTACTTGATAGTTCAGTGTGCCATGCTTTACGGCTTAGAATCGGGACTTCAACGACGTTTTGAACGTCATGGAGCATATGAGATGTTCCAGGAGTTGAAGTTAATATTTCAAGCAAATGCCCGGATTGAGAGATATGAAGTCTCCAATAAGTTCTATAGCTGCAAGATGGAGGAGAACAGTTCTGTCAGTGAGCATATACTCAAAATGTCTGGGTATAATAATCACTTGATTCAATTGGGAGTTAATCTTCC
>NW_024114610.1:0-11325 GCF_003073215.2 Triticum urartu | reverse complement strand
AAAGGAGATAGATTGAACCTGGCCTCAACTTGGAAATCCAAGAGTGCCACTGGAAAGGTGAGGTGATTTCGGTTGAAATCGATATAAAGATCACCGGAATCGGATGCACGGTTTGGAAATGGCAAGCAAAACAAATATGGCACCGGTCTGCGATAAACAGCAAGTAGCCATCTAAATGCATCAAGATAAATATGCTACAGCACTCAAACATGACAAAAAAATACATGGCAGGGATCCACTCATGATGCTTGACAAAAGATGAACACTGAGCTATGGCCAATTCATCCATTAACAGGTTCAAACAAGCATGGCAAAAGTGCAAATGATAACAGGTTTCAGACTTAGTGAAATTAACACAAGTCTGGAATTTAACATCAGGTAGCACACTTTAGAGCATGAAAACTACATGCTACAGGAACTTAACATGGCAAAGCAAGGCATGAATGAAGCTATCTCAAAGCACTTAACAAAAGTCCCTTAGTGACCTTGAGCCAAAAGGGATCAGAAAATACAATTGCAAGCATGTGAACATGGCAAAAACATAACAGATCTCAGACTTAGTGAAAAACTGGAGCATGCAAATCAGTTAACGAGTAGGCATGTTCACGAGCTCGATGCACTCACTACAGAGCATGCATGACAAACTAAGCATACACCCATCAAGAATACATGGCATAGAAGCTAGACATTGGCAAGAACAACAACATAGCATGCACGGATCAATAGCAACATCCTCGGCAAAATCGCTAACAAGTCAACAATCTGCCAGGATTCACGAAATAGCAAAAGTAGAGCTCGATTGACTCAAGCAGGGTGATCCATAAATGCAAACAAAGACCTGGATGGATAGATCAACACAATATTAACAAATCATCCTTACTGACATCCTCAAAAGAGGCACGGATCACTAGGAAACAACATGAACATATGGCATAATGACAAAATCAGGACAAGGACTTAGAGAAATTCTAAGTCCCTGAAATCAGCATTACCGAATACGCTACTTTGCAAGCTTGTGCTAGTCACCAAACATATCACAAAAATACAAGGTAAGCACCTTTGTAAAGATGGCATGGCATATAACAAAACTCACGTAGAGCTCAGGAGCATATCATGCACACATTAATCATGGCAAAAATGACAAATATCTATTTGATGAAACAAATCTGACAATTATATCACATAGCCCTCTTCCAACAGCATTTCGGTCATCAAGATGAGCTCAAATGAAAATGATACAAGGAGGTGAAATGATGTACTCTCTGAGACGAACATTTTGATATGCTACACACTCAAATCGGAGCCACGGCTGCGGAGATACGATGCGATGAAATACGCATAAAAACTAGGGTTAGGGCAAAAAGTCAACCGAGGTTAGGGTTCTAGATCTGGATCCGGATCGGGCACTGTAGCTGGCGCGGTGCCTGAGGATGGCCGGCCGGAGTCGAGGTCGACGGACTTGGCGCTCGCCGGAGAAGAGGTTCGCGGGGCCGGCTTGGCGCTTGGCGGTGGCGGACGAGGGCGGCGGTGAGGCGGTGGGCTCCGGTCGACGCGGGGCTTGGCGCGGGCGGCGGCCGGACTTGCGGAGCTCGCCGGCGTCCAATGTCGGCGGCAGGACGGTGAAGGGCGGCGCCGGGCGGAGTGCGGGCGGCGCTGGAAGGCGGGTGGCGACGCAGGGCGCGGCCCGGGAGGCAGCGCGGGAGGGCCCGCCCTGGGCTTCAGTGGGCCGGTGGCGGGAGGAGACTGGCCGGGACACATGGCACGTACCGGTTGGCTGTGGGCGGCGGCGGACGTTGTCCGGCACGGGCCGGACACGTCCGGCGCGCGGAGGAGCGGATTTTCTAGTGTTAGGGGTGGAGAGATCCGAAAATTTTGGGAGGAGGCCTATTTATAGAGGTGGGAGGAGCTAGGATGCTCCAAATGAGGTGCGGTTTTCGGCCACGCGATCGTGATCGAATTCTCTAGATGATGGGAGAGGTTTTGGTGGGTTTTGGGCCAAATTGGAAGGGTGTTGGGCTGCAACACACACGAGGCCTTTTCGGTCCCTCAGTTAACCGTTGGAGTATCAAACAAAGTCCAAATGGCACGAAACTTGACAGGCGGTATACCGGTAGTAAACCAAGGCCACTTGGCAAGTCTCGGTCCAATCCGGAAATGTCTAAACCCCACACACGAAAAGAGGTAGAAAGGTCCACCGGAGGAGATAGGAGCGCCGGAATGCAAAACGGACAACGGGGAAAATGCTCGGATGCATTAGACGAACACGGATGCCAATGTAATGCACATGATGACATGATATGAGATGCATGACAAAGGCAACAACACACGAAGACAAAAACCCGAACCCGAGGAAATAAAATAACTTAGCGCCGGAAACGGCAAGAGTTGGGATACATATAAGGTAAATTACATCCGGGGTGTTACATTAGCACACCGTGTTTTCACTTTGTCGGCTATAAAATTGGAGTCTTTATCAGTGATGATGCTGTGTGGGAGACCAGAACGGTGTATGACACCGGATATAAAGTCTATCACTAGTCCGGCTTCGGCCGTTTTAACTGGCTTGGCCTCTATCCACTTAGTGAATTTATCTACCATGACCAGCATATATATTTTCTTATGGCTTCCCCCTTTAAGGGGTCCGACCATATCAAGCCCCCAGATCGCGAAAAGCCATGTAATGGGGATTGTTTCTAAGGCGGTAGGCGTCATATGGCTTTGATTGGCGAAAAGCTGGCATCCCACACAACATTGGACAATGTCCTGTGCATCTGCTCGTGCCGTCGGCTAGAAGAAACTGGTACGGAAGGCCTTGCTTACAAGAGCCCGGGCTGCGGCCTGGTGATCGCCAAGACCAGCATGGATTTCGGCCAGGAGCTGCCATCATTCTTCTTCGGAGATACATCTTTGAAGTATTCTAGTAGAACTCTTCTTATAGAGCTCTCCTTCATGAACCTTGTAGGCTTTCAAGCGCCAAACGATGCATCGAGCCTCACTTTGGTCCTCAGGGAGCTCTCGCCTATTAAGGTAGGCCAGGAAGGGTTCGGTCCATGGGGCAATTACTGCCATTATTAGATGGGCCGATGATGTTGTTTCGGTGGCTGAGCCCCCGATGATATCGGTATTGTGTTAGGAATCTTGGGGTATGGCCGAATCCGGACTAGTGTTGCTGCTCTCATCCTGCCACACCACGGATGGCTTGAAGAGCCTTTCCAAAAAGATGTTAGGCGGGACGGGGTCACGGTTGGCGCCCATGCGAGCAAGGACATCCGCCTCTTGATTACTTTCTCGAGCCACATGATGAAACTCGAGTCCCTCAAACCGAGCTGATATTTTGAGTACGATGCTATGATAGGCCGCCATCTTCGGATCTTTAGCGTGGAAGTCTCCGTTTATTTGGGATATTGCGAGGTTTGAATCCCCACGCACCTCCTGGCATTGTATGCCCATAGAGACAACCATTTGAAGACCGTTCAATAAGGCCTCGTATTCGGCTGCGTTATTGGAGTCTGTGTATGAAAGTGCAACTATCCCTAGGTGGTTTTGGTAATTCCTAACAACATATAGCTCATTGAGCTAATGCTATTCCAAGATTAATATTTCAGGAAAAGCTCAATGAATGGCATGGCATGGATGAGGAAAGTGGACCCCTCAAAATACTAAGGACAAAAAGATTGGCTCAAGCTCAAAGCTCAAGACTCTACATTATATATTTTAGTGATCCAAGATCACATTGAGTCTATAGGAAAAGCCAATACTATCAAGGAGGGATGAGGTGTTGCTTGATGAGGTTCTTTCTTCATAGTGCTTAGTGATATGCTCCAAAACCCTCAACTACCTTCCCACATCCACATATGACCTAAACCAAAAGTCAAACTCGGCCCCACCGATTCTTTCTATCCGGCGCCACCGAGTTCAGATGTCATAGCCACTGCCATAAACCCTAGGCAAATTGGTCTCACCGATACGGATCTCGGTCACACCGAGATGGGGTTGTAATCTCTCTGTTTCCCTTCGTAACGTTTCAGTCCTACTGAGATGAGCGATCGGTCCCACCAAGTTTGCAATGTAAACTCTCTGTTTCCCATTTGTAACATTTCCGTCCCACCGAAATGAGCGATCGGTCCCACCGAGTTCACCTGACCAACTCTCTGGTTAGCTTATTACCAAAACCGGCCCCACCGAGTTTGTGTAATCGGTCACACCGAGATTACGTTATGCCTTAACCCTAACCATATCGGTCCTACCGAGTTGCATCTCAGTCCCACCGAACATCCTAACGGTCACTAGGTTTGCTAAATCGGTCCGACCGAGTTTCTCAATTCGGTCTCACCGAGATTGGTAAATTGTGTGTAACGGTTAGTTTTTGTGTGGAGGCTATATATATCCCTCCACCCACTCTTCATTCATGGAGAGAGCCATCAGAACATACCTACACTTCCAATACACATTTTCTGAGAGAGAACCACCTACTCATGTGTTGAGGCCAAGATATTCCACTCCCACCATATGAATCTTGATCTCTAGCCTTCGCCAAGTTGCTTTCCACTCAAATCTTCTTTCCACCAAATCCATATCCTGAGAGAGAGAGAGTTGAGTGTTGGGGAGACTATCATTTGAAGCACAAGAGCAAGGTGTCAAAACCGGCGGATCTCGGGTAGGGGGTCCCGAACTGTGCGTCTAGGCGGATGGTAACAGGAGACAAGGGACACGATGTTTTTACCCAGGTTCAGGCCCTCTCGATGGCAGTAAAACCCTACTCTTTCTTGATTAAAATTGATGATATGGGTAGTACAAGAGTAGATCTACCACGAGATCAGAGAGGTTAAACCCTAGAAGCTAGCCTATGGTATGATTGTTGTGATTGTGTCCTACAGACTAAACCCTCCGGTTTATATAGACACTGGAGGGGGCTAGGGTTACACAAAGTCGGTTACAAGGAAGGATATCTACATATCCATATTTCCAAGCTTGCCTTCCACGCCAAGGAGAGTCCCATCCGGACACGGGACGAAGTCTTCAATCTTGTATCTTCATAGTCCAACAGTCCGGCCAAAGGTTATAGTCCGGCTGTCCGGATACCCCCTAATCCAGGACTCCCTCAGTAGCCCCGAACCAGGCTTCAATGACGATGAGTCCGGCGCGCAGATTGTCTTCGGCATTGCAAGGCGGGTTCTTCTCCAAATCCCGAATACCTGTTAAATAGTGTCGGGCTTCTCGTAAATGCTGCGCTCCTTGGCTTCTACGCACCTTCCACATGTCAAGCGAATGTGAAGAGCCAAGTTGTTTTTACATTTACCCACCTAGCTATGCAAATGAGCTGTCTATTAAAGAGACGGGGATTCAGATCCAAACCACACCATCCTCCCTTAGCGATCATTCATCGGAGCGCACCCGAAAGAAATCCATTCCATCATGGCCGATCGATGCAGCTCCTCCTCTCGTTCCCCCAGCCCCAAGCCTGGAGATTGGGAGAGGTGTTCCGTCACGCACAGCCAACTGGTGAAGCTTCAGACCCAGGGATTTCTCCCCCCAGCGTATATGGTCCTAGTTCGAGCCGGGCTCGCCACCTACAATGGCGGAGAGCTTTCCCAATCCCTCTAAGGGAGAGCGGGTATGCCTCGTCCCCTATTTGATAAGAGGACTCGGATTTACAATTCTTCCGTTTCTCCGGGGGCTCCTGGAGTTGTGCGGCCTCCAGTTGCACAGCCTTACCCCTGCATCCATACTACATATCGCGGGCTACGTAGCCCTTTGCAAGCTGTTTTTGGGTTGCGAGGCTCATTTCGCACTGTGGAAGAAGTTGTTCTGCCTTGTGCCCCATTCTCAGAGGGGGTCAATATATCAAGTGGGCGGAACCAAAGTACGGCGCATCACCGGGATCGGATATCTATCCGGAACCCCAAAGAAGGCGTCCGAAGACTGGCCTTTAGAGTGGTTTTGTATAGAAGACGTCCCCCTTCCGGATCCTATTCGGATCGGCCTTCCTGAGTTCGATAATTCTCCTTTGAAGAAACGCCTAAGCTGGCGCCCACGGAGCCCCTAGGAAGAAGATGACGAAGACGTCCTTTACCTGATGAGCCAGATAAAGTTGTTGGCTCAATCCGGACTGACCATGATCGAAGTCATGTCAATGTGCATTATGCGGGGGGGTGCAGCCGCTTCAATATAGAGGCCACCCCATGTGGGATTTCAACGGGGAGGATGATGCCACCCACTGCGGCCGCAAGGGGCCGGACTCGACCGCTGCTCTAGCAAAAATATTGTCCGATTTGTACAAGGGAGAAGAGGAGGAATTCCTCCGCGTCAATCCACAGGGCGGATTTTCTATGTATAATCCTCCGATCTAGGTAAGTCAACACCTTTCATGTCCATCCGTTCCCATATTCCCATAGTTAAGTATTTTACCTTGCGATTTCAACGCAGGAGCTGCGTAAGGCTGTAAGGGAGATCAACAGCCCGCCTCTACAACCAGAGGATCCTTAAGGATCCCTCGACCCAGCCTCCCAAGAGGATCCGGACATATCTGTGGAACTAATTGATAGGCTGTTTTACCAATTAAGCAGCGATGAGGCCTTGGTGGCCATTACGGCCGATTACCCTGGGCTGCTCCCAACTTCGCAGGTAACTGAGACCAAAGTCCCAACATTTTGAAAAGGATTAATCCTTGTGCACTTTGCTTACCGTATACCAACGGCGTTTTACAGGGGAGGCCCTTGGGACGTCATGCCAAGCCCGCGGCGACTAGCCAGCAAGGGGCTGCGAGGCCGGGCAGGCCGAAAAGAAATGCAGTCCAGACTAAGACACTGGCGCAGCGGTATGGCGCGCCACCTCACTCCATGGTATCATTTTTAAAGGCATATTAACGCTCGTGCTTTCTTAGGAAGAAGAACGCTCGCCAGACTATATCCGGAGCGGTCGCCAATCATGCCTCCACCAGTCAGGCTCCAAGGCCGGACCCGGAAGCGGGAGCGAATATGAGGCGCACGCCGGATGCTCCTTCGACAGAGGATGCGGACAGAATGTCCGCCACAAATTCCAAGGTGGAGAGCGCCATGAACCACAGGCATCGCCGAGCCGTTCTCCGTGACGCTTGTTTCTCCCAAGAGGCATTTGACGCCTTCAACTCGGGAGGCGCGTACCTCCGTGCTGCTCAGAATGGTCTAGCCAGAGCCATGGACCAATATGTAAAGGATATATGGGTGAGAGAATTTGATGATTATATATAGTAGTAGCCCCTAAGACTTGAAATAGTTAGAATAACTGATTTAAGGATCATTTGTTATGCAGGTTCTTACAGAAAAGAATACCCAATTGTCCCATGAGCTTGAAGAGTGTAAGGCCCAACTTCAGGATGCACTGGCCGCCGAAGATAAGTTCAAGAAGACCCTCTCGGGTAACACATATTTAAAATGATAGATACCGTATAGAGTGTGGCATATGTGCACATCTGACAACAAATATTGCAGATGACGCCGAAGGAAATCCGGATGAGCAACATCTCTTGCGCCGGCTAAAGGCCGGCGAGAGCGTGCTTACGAGGGTTAGGCAGGAGAAAAATAATCTCCAGGATGCCAACACCCAGCTGAGCGTGGAACTGAAGGACGTTCATGCCCAACTGTCGGACTCCGTGAAGGAGAATCAGCGGCTTCGACGCGACATTTTCAGTAAGTGCTTGAATGAACTTGTTAAAAAGAGTTCGGCGAAGAAGCCTGCTAACAGAGTTATGTCTGTAGGTATGCTGACGGGTCGTCCCGCGGATGAGATGCCCGGGTCTGGGGTGATCTTCTACCAGAGCTATCGCAACTGCACGAACGAGTTCGGCAGGTGATGCGAGGTGTTTCCCAGGCCTTATGGCCATCTCACTCCCTGCCTGAAAGTCTAGGAGAGCTTGCGGAGAAGCTTAAGGGAGCGCGGTGACGCTTCCGATTATGGAAGAAATCGGCCTGCCGTCAAGGTGCCAGGGAAGCCTGGGCCATGGTGAAGACACTTATACCAAGGCTGACCCAAACCACATGGCTGAGGTCGGACCTGTGGGGCCTGATGGGAAAGAGATCCCCGTGAGCTTAGTGTACGGGCAAGTAGAATTGGCCGCAAAGTATTCCCAACAGGAATGTAGACTAGATAGCTTGTTGGATGGTATAGAAGAGGAATTTAACCAGTCAAAATTGAATATGTAATTAAATTGACATGTATAATGCCTTCTAGCTGGATTGTAGATCATTTGTCATGGCGGACCTTTCCGCTTCAACCTCAGGACCCGATAGTCCGGAGTGTGTCGGTGCAGAACGACACCTATGGGATCACAGAATCCCTACTACGGTTGGCGGGCGGGGTCGTGAGAAGAGTGGATCTAACAGGTAGCACACGGTTCGTTTATCCAGGTTCGGGCCGCAAGGATGCGTAAAACCCTACTCCTGCTTTGGTGGATTGTATATTTGTGTTCTTGAGCTAGCTATGGGGCGTGAGGAGCTCCAAAAAGCCGAATCCTTCTCCTGGTCGCCTCGGGCCTCCTTTTATAGAAAAAGGGGTTGCCACAGTGGCACACAGGAGGTGGAAAGGGTACAGTGATGCGAGGTTATCCCTCGCATTACATGACAAGGCGCATTTAATGCGTCTTGCTTAGGTGTCCTTGCTTTATCGGGGGGAGAGACTGCCTGTCGTCGCCGCTCCTTCTTGTGTCGACACGCGCCCTGGCCAGCGACGCCTGCGATGCCACGTAGGTAGGCAGGCAGCTGAGGTGGCGCAGTGGTGGGTCTTCACGAAGATCTGCATGCCGCCACGCAGGTGCCTGCCCAGCTGGTTGGGTCGGCAGCTGCATGCATGCGGTGGTGGAGGTTTAGTCGGCGTGGGCCTGATGGTGGCCCTGCAGGTGTCCTCGGTAAGGGCCTTGCCGGGGCCCCGGCAAGGGTCTTGCCGAGGCGCCTGCTGTCATCCCCGGCAAGGCGCTTGCCGGGGGCCTTGTGGTCTTCCTCGGCTGGGATCCCGCCAAGGGTTGTCGTCTCCTTAGTGCGTATCTGATCTTGAATGTCTTCACGAAGATCTGCATGCCGCCACGGGGATGTCTCCCGAATCCTTGCCCTTTGGGGGCAGTGGACTCAAGGGTGATTTGCTCCGTAGGCGCGGGACGAGTCGCCGCGGCAAGGGTCTTGCCGGGGCTGCTAGAACTGTCTCCCGGCAAGGATCTTGCCGGGGGAGTCCGCTTCGTCCCCTTTGCTCTTCGTGGTCTTGGCCTTGGCGTCTAGTTCTCTTGAGCTTCGGTCTTACCCTGGCTCACCTCCCTTGCCTTGCTTGGTGTGGTGTCCGGCTCAGACTGCCCGTGCACAGTTATAGGGGTACAAAAAGTGTACCCCTCTTTTTGTACACCGACAGGAGCCCCCGGGCCTGGGCCACACATAAGCGCAACGCGTTGTTGGGCTAGGCCCAAAAACGGTGCGCGGGCAGGCGGGGCGGTTTTTACCGCGGTAAGATTCTTCGCGCGCTTGCGCTTCCCACGATTCCCGCGCGTGCGCGGCGTGGGGAGGCGCGTGTGACGTGGGCGGCATGCGTGGGGTTGGTTCCCGCAGGCATGCGTCACGTCGTAGTAAAGGGGCGGTTCGCGCCTTCCCCATAAACGGAGGGAGGCATGGAGGCGCGGCCCATTTACTGAATGGGGCCGAGGCGCGGTCCTCGAGGCGTCCACTCCCCACGATCACGGGGTGGGGAGAGGTCGCCTCACCCGTCCCCTCGGTTCTACACGCCACGTGTCTCCCATGCGCTTGGGGTGGCAAACGGTGGAGGCGGGAAACCGGGCCGTCGCTGGTTGGGGCAGCGGGTCGGCCCTGGCTCCCTGCGCCTCCCGTGTCTTGATTGGCCGAGCGGGGCGGCCAAGCCCCAACCCCGATCCTTTATAAAGAGGGGAGGGGGGATGGCGTCCCGCATTCTTTCATCTTCTTCTTCCTTCAGCTTCTGCTCCTCCCTTCCATCCGTCATGGAGAGAGGAATCCCGGTCCTTCAACAGTGGCGGCGAGGGTCGCCGCTCGACAACGCGTCCCTCCTTCTCCTGCGCCTGCGGTGGCAGAGCCAGCCGCGAGGGGAAGGGGGAGGGGGCGAGGCCATGGGCGAGGCCGGGGCGCTCGGGGAAGAGGAGGACGGGGTGGCGCGCCGGCCTCGCCTCCGCCAGCAGCTCCTCCTCCAATGGAGGGCCATGTTGGGGATGACCCTTGTGAGTTCTTCGTCAGGCTGCGCCGGCCGCCGTGCCGTCGCCTTTGTCTCCCGACTCCATTTGCGCGGGAGATGGAGCTGGATCCGCCGGAGTCGTTGTGGCTGCACATGAGGGGCTGCGGGATCAGTGGCACGCCGGGCCCGCGTCGACTTCCCCGCCCCTCACGTGATGTATCTCCGTCGGGGATGGAAGACGTTTGCCCATATCCACCGCTTGACGGAGGGGCTCACTCTCCATTTTAAGCTGATGGAGGGTGGCCTTCTCTCCGTCAAGGTCTTCGGGTGCTTTGGGACCCGTGCAAGGTGCTGCGTGGAGAGCTCTTCTGATAGTGAAGACTCCTCCTCGGGCGGGAGTGACGAGGAGGACAGCGGCAGCGACGACGAGGGTAGTAGGCGGCAGGATGACGGGTCCGATTAGGTGTCGGGTGCCGCTCCGTGCGGCACCGGCGACCCCATCATCCGCGTCGCCGGCTCCCTGAACTTCTCGGGGTCGTCTCCTTGGGCGGCTGGCGTTGGGAGGCTGCGGAAGAGGAAGAGGGCGGGCGGCAAGGCCGTCAAGTCGGAGTACGCGGGCACCGACGCCTTCGACGCGTGCTGACGTCCTGCCGCCTCGTCTTCGAGCTCTGCTTCCGGCGCCGCCATCACCATCCAGCCTTTGGACGGCCACCAAGATGTTCTCTTGGTGTCTTCTGCCACCCGTAGCTCGCCTAGGCGCTCCTTTTGTCCCTTTCGCCTCCTTGACCTGCCTCCTGAGGAGAGGGACAAGAAAGGGATTACGCACCTTATCTCTTTTTAGTTTGTAAGCCTTCGGGCCTTTGTTGAATTTAAAACTTGTAATCCCATCATTCATGTTTTTCATTCCCTATGGACTGTACCTGAGTGGAATGTTTTTAATGAAAAAGGGATGCTTGCCGGGTCATTTGTTTGCGGGTGGAACCCACGACAAGGAGTAAATCCTTGATATCTTCAAGATAAACATTTCCTTGCCCGGCAACAGGCCTTGCCGTCTCCCCACTTCGCTCGACCTTCCTCACGCCTTTGGCGGAGGCAGGGATGAGGCGGGTTCAGGCTCCTTGTTTCATCCTTTCGCTGCCGCGACTACGACCAAACTTGGCCCCAGGA
>NW_024114609.1:0-9456 GCF_003073215.2 Triticum urartu | reverse complement strand
GGTCATCCACATATAATATGAGAAATGCTACAGAGCTCCCACTCACTTTCTTGTAAACACAGGCTTCTCATAAGTCTGCGTAAACCCAAACGCTTTGATCATCTCATCAAATTGAATGTTCCAACTCCGAGATGCTTACACTAGCCCATAAATTCGAGCGTTGGAGCTTGCACACCTTGTCAGCATTCTTAGGATCGACAAAACCTTCTGGCTGCATCATATACAGTTCTTCCTTAAGGAAACCATTTAGGAATGTCTTTTACGTCCATTTGCCATATCTCATAATCATAGAATGCGGCAATTGCTAACATGATTCGGACGGACTTTAGCTTCGCTGCCGGTGAGAAAGTCTCATCGTAGTCAACCCATTGAACTTGTCGATAACCCTTAGCGACAAGCCGAGCTTTATAGATGGTCACATTACCATCCGCGTCTGTCTTCTTCTTAAAGATCCATTTATTTTCTATGGCTCGCCGCTCAACGGGAAAGTCAGTCAAAGTCCATACTTCGTTTCATACATGGATCCTATCTCGGATTTCATGGCTTCTAGCCATTTGTCGGAATCCGGCCCGCCATCGCTTCTTCATAGTTCGAAGGTTCACCGTTGTCTAACAACATGATTTCCAAGACAGGGTTGCCGTACCACTCTGGTGCGGAACGTGTCCTTGTGGACCTTCAAATTTAGTAGGAGCTTGATCAGAAGTATCTTGATCATTATCAATAACTTCCTCTCTAGTCGGTGCAGGCACCTCAGGAACATTTTCTTGAGTTGCGCCATTTTCCAGTTTCAAGAGGTAATACTTCATCAAGCTCTACTTTCCTCCCACTTACTTCTTTCGAGAGAAACTCCTTCTCTAGAAAGGATCCATTCTGGCAACAAAGATCTTGCCTTCGGATCTGAGGTAGAAGGTATACCCAACAGTTTCTTTAGGGTATCCTATGAAGACGCATTTTTCCGACTTGGGTTCGAGCTTTTCAGGTTGAAGTTTCTTGACATAAGCATCGCATCCCCAAACTTTTAGAAACGACAGCTTAGGTTTCTTCCCAAACCATAATTCAAACGGTGTCGTCTCAACGGATTTCGACGGAGCCCTATTTAAAGTGAATGCGGCAGTCTCTAAAGCATAGCCCCAAAAAGATAGCGGTAAATCGGTAAGAGACATCATAGATCGCACCATATCTAATAGAGTGCGATTACGACGTTCGGACACACCATTACGCTGAGGTGTTCCAGGCGGCGTGAGTTGTGAAACTATTCCACATTTTCTTAAGTGTGTGCCAAATTCGTGACTCAAGTATTCTCCTCCACGATCTGATCGCAGAACTTGATTTTCCTGTCACGTTGATTCTCAACCTCACTCTGAAATTCCTTGAACTTTTCAAAGGTTTCAGACTTGTGTTTCATTAAGTAGACATACCCATATCTACTCAAGTCATCAGTGAGGGTGAGAACATAACGATAGCCACCGCGAGCCTCAACACTCATTGGACCGCACACATCAGTATGTATGATTTCCAATAAGTTGGTTGCTCGCTCCATTGTTCCTGAGAATGGAGTCTTGGTCATTTTACCCATGAGGCATGGTTCGCACGTGTCAAATGATTCATAATCAAGAGACTCTAAAAGTCCATCTGCATGGAGCTTCTTCATGCGTTTGACACCTATGTGACCAAGACGGCAGTGCCACAAGTATGTGGGACTATCATTATCAACCTTAATCTTTTGGTATTCACACTATGAATATGTGTAATATTTACGTTCGAGATTCATTAAGAATAAACCATTGACCATCGGAGCATGACCATAAAACATATCTCTCATATAAATAGAACAACCATTATTCTCGGATTTAAATGAGTAGCCATCTCGTATTAAACGAGATCCTGATACAATGTTCATGCTCAAACTTGGCACTAAATAACAATTATTGAGGTTTATAACTAATCCCGTAGGTAAATGTAGAGGTAGCGTGCCGACGGCGATCACATCGACCTTGGAACCATTCCCGACGCGCATCGTCACCTCGTCCTTCGCCAGTCTCCGTTTATTCCGCAGCTCCTGCTGTGAGTTACAAATATGAGCAACGGCACCGGTATCAAATACCCAGGAGTTACTACGAGTACTGGTAAGGTACACATCAATTACATGTATATCAAATATACCTTTGGTTTGCCGGCCTTCTTGTCCGCTAAGTATTTGGGGCAGTTCCGTTTCCAGTGACCCTTCCCTTTGCAATAAAAGCACTCAGTCTCGGCTTGGGTCCATTCTTTGGTTCTTCCCAGCTTGCTTGCTAGGCGCGCAACTTCCTTGCCGTCCTTCTTGGATTCTTTTTACCCTTGCCCTCTTGAACTTAGTGGTTTTATTTACCATCAACACTGGATGTTCCTTCTTGACTTCTACCTCTGCTGATTTTTAGCATTGCAAATTACCTCAGGAATGGTCTTTTGCATCCCCTGCATATTGAAGTTCATTCACAAAGCTCTTGTAGCTTGGTGGAAGCGACTGGAGGATTCTGTCAATGACCGCGTCCATCCGGAGATTAACTCCCAGCTGAGTCAAGCGGTTATGTAACCCAGACATAGTGAGTATGTGCTCACTGACAGAACTATTTTCCTCCATCTACAGCTGAAGAATTTGTCGGAGACTTCATCTCTCGACCCGGCATGAGCTGAAAAACCATTTTCAGCTCTTCGAAACATCTCATATGCTCCAATGTCTCTTCAAAACGCTTTTTGGAGCCCCGGTTCTAAACTGTAAGCATGCCGCACTTGAACGAAGGAGTAATCATCAGCACGTGTCTGCCAAGCATCATAACGTCTTGGTTTTGTGGACGGGTGGATCACCGATGGTGCTGTAGGACATAATCTTTCTTGGCTATGAGGATTGATCCTCAGGTTTCGACCAGTCCATATAGTTGCTGCCATCGTCTTCAGCTTGGTTTTCTCTAGAAACGCGTTGAAATTGAAGACACGTTGGCCATTTGATCTACAAAGACATTATTGTAAAGATTTAGACTAAAGTTCATGATATTAAGTTCATCCAATCAAATTATTCAATGAACCCCACTTAGATAGACATCCCTCAGTCATCTAAGTATAACATGATCCGAGTTAACTAGGCCGTGTCCGATCATCACGTGAGACGGACTAGTCAACATCGGTGAACATCTTCATGTTGATCGTATCTTCTATACGACTCATGCTCGACCTTTCGGTCTTCTGTGTTCCGAGGCCATGTCTGTACATGCTAGGCTCGTCAAGTCAACCTAAGTGTTTGCATGTGTAAATCTGTCTTACACCCGTTGTATGTGAACGTTGGAATCTATGACACCCGATCATCACGTGGTGCTTCGAAACAACGAACTGTCGCAATGGTGCACAGTTAGGGGGAACACTTTCTTGAAATTATTATGAGGGATCATCTTATTTACTACCGTCGTTCTAAGCAAACAAGATGAAAAACATGATAAACATCACATGCAATCAAATAATAATAGTGACATGATATGGCCAATATCACATAGCTCCTTTGATCTCCATCTTGGGGCTCCATGATCATCTTGTCACCGGCATGACACCATGATCTCCATCATCATGATCTCCATCATTGTCTCCATGAAGTTGCTCGCCAACTATTACTTCTACTACTATGGCTAACGCGTTTAGCATAAAGTATAAAGTAATTTACATGCATTTCTTAATGACACGCAGGTCATTACAAAAAATAAAGACAACTCCCTATGGCTCCTGCCCGTTGTCATACTCATTGACATGCAAGTCGTGATCCTATTACAATAGCATGAACACTCATTACATTCACATATAGATCATTCATCATTTCATCACAACCTTGGCCATATCATATCACAAAGCACTTGCCTGCAAAAACAAGTAGACGTCCTCTAATGTTGTTGCCATGTTTACGTGGCTGAAGTAGGGTTCTAGCCAAGAACGTTTTCTTACCTACGTGAAAGCCACAATGTGATTTGTCAACTTCTATTTACCCTTCATAAGGACCCTTTTCATCGAATCCGCTCCAACTAAAGTAGGAGAGACAGACACCCGCCAGCCACCTATGCAACTTGTGCATGTTAGTCGGTGGAACCGGTCTCACGTAAGCATACGTGTAAGGTTGGTCCGGGGCCCGCTTCATCCCACAATACCGTTGAAGCAAGATAAGACTAGTAACGGCAAGAAAGTGACAACATCTACGCCCACAACAAATTGTGTTCTACTCGCGCCAAGAAGAACTACGCATAGAACTTAGCTCTGATACCACTGGTGGGAACGTTTGCAGAAAAAAAAAATTTCTAACGGTTTCACCAAGAATCCATCTAGGAGTTCATTCTAGCAACGAGTGATAGATGCATCTACATACCTTGTAGATCGCGAGCAGAAGCGTTCAAAAAACGGGATGAGGTTAGTCGTACACGACGTGATCCAATCACCGGAGATCCTAGCACTGAACGGGACGGCACCTCCGCGTTCAACACACGTACGGAACAGCCACGTCTCCTCCTTCTTGATCCAAGCAAGGGGAGAGGAGAGTGAGGGAGATGGCTCCAGCAGCCAGCACGACGGCGTGGTGTTGATGGAGCTGCAGTACTCCGCAGGGCTTCGCCAAGCGCTATGGAGGAGGAGGAGGTGTTGGAGAGGGAGAAGAGGCAACCAAAGGCGGTGTCTCAAAAGCCCTCCATCCCCCACTATATATATAGGAGGGCCAAGGGGCGGCGCGGCCCTAGGAGATCCAATCTCCTAGGTGGGCGGCGGCCAAGGGGGGTTCCCTCCCCCCAAAGGCACCTAGGAGGTGCCTTCCCCTCCTAGGACTCTTCCCCTTGTAACCCTAGGCGCATGGGCTCTTGGGGCTGGTGCCCTTGGCCCATGTAGGCAAGGAGCACCCCCTACAGCCCATGTTGCCCCCCCCCGGGACAGGTGGCCCCACCCGTGACCCCCGGGACCCTTCCGGTGTCCCGTACAATACCGATAACCCCGAAACTTGTTCCCGATGCCCGAACAGGACTTCCCATATATAAATCTTTACCTCCGGACCATTACGGAACTCCTCGTGACGTTCGGATCTCATCCGGGACTCCGAACAACATTCGGTTACCGCATTATACATATTCCCTACAACCCTAGCGTCACTGAACCTTAAGTGTTGTAGACCCTACGGTTCGGGAGACATGTAGACATGACGAGGATCGCTCTCCGGGCAATAACCAACAGCGGGGATCTGGATACCCATGTTGGCTCCCACATGCTCCACGATGATCTCATCGGGAATGAACCACGATGTCGAGGATTCAAGCAACCCGTACAATCTTTGTCAACGTATGTTACTTGCCCGAGATCCGATCGTTGGTATCCCAATACCTCGTTCAACCTACGCAAGTCACCTTACTCGTTCCGTAATGCATGATCCCGTGACCACACGGTCACTTTGAGCTCATTATGATGATGCATTACCGAGTGGGCCCAGATACCTCTCCGTCATACGGAGTGAACCAGTCTCGATCCGTCAACAACAGACACTTTCGGAGATACCTAGTGCACCTTTATAGTCACCCAGTTACGTTGTGACGTTTGGTACACCCCAAAGCACTCCTACGGTTATCCGGAGTTACACGATCTCATGGTCAAAGGAAAAGATACCTTGACATTGGAAAAGCTCTAGCAAACGAACTACACGATCTTGCGCTATGCTTAGATTGGGTCTTGTCCATCACATCATTCTCCTAATGATTGTGATCCCGTTATAATGACATCCAATGTCCATAGCCAGGAAACCATGACTATCTGTGATCAACGAGCTAGTCAACTAGAGGCTTACTAGGGACATGTTGGTGTCTGTTATCACACATGTTTTACGATTTCCGGATAATACAATTATAGCCATGAATAAAGAAAATTATCATGAACAAAAGAAATATAATAATTAATGCTTTTATATTGCCTCTAGGGCATATTTCCAACATGAACACTACTTCCCTCTATGTCCGGAGAACGTCTACTTCCACTACAACCGCAACGAACATGAACCACTTCGATAACGCACGCCTTCAAGGTTATAACCCCGAGACGATCGTCTGAGAACGAATGCTTGTGGCATATGAGATGCACCCTTGTCTGCACCGTGTCCGGAGTGTCTCTCGCTTCCATGCCATTGACTCGTGGGACACCCGGAATCCGGGAATCGCCCCACCATCTTTGCACATCCGCACACTTCTCCTTTGCATCGGTATCTCAATCGAGTACCGGAACCGGAACGTTGCCGTGGCACCGTTTCGTTATCGTGTCGTGGCACCCCTTTCCTTCCACCACGTGACAAATGTTTCATGATGCTCTTGTCAACTTTTAATAAAATTGCATAAACTTGCACATGTCATCCGCATTCATGATAACAACTTCAGATTGGTTAAAATTGTTGTTGCCACCAAAATTGATAATTGCATATGGGGATTACCGTTTTGTTGTTATTATACCCGCCCCATTTAAATGTTTAGATGGTATAGTTTGTTATGCTACACCTCTTTCCATGTTAACCAACATTTAATATTGTTGAGTACCTAACCGAGATCGAGAACTAAATAATTGATGTGGTGTTCCGTCAATATGCAACTCATTGCATATTGAGCTCCACTTAATTTGTAGGATTGTTTGTGCTCTTTGCCTTGCCATGCCTATTTAAACCGGACATGCATCATACTTGTTTGCGCATCGTGCCATGCTTTTGTGATGGTTGTTTACTATGTTGTTTGCTTCTTTTCCGGTGTTGCTTCTTCGGGTTGGTTCCGATAACGTCGCGTTTGTGAGGAACCGTTCGACTACGTCCGTTTGTCTTCTTCATGGACTCGTTCTTCTTCCTTGCGGGATCTCAGGCAAGATGATCATACCCTCGAAATCACTTCTATCTTTGCTTGCTTAGTTGCTCGCTCTTTTGCTATGCCTGCTACGATACCTACCACTTGCTTATCATGCCTCCCATATTGTTGAACCAAGCCTCTAACCCACCTTGTCCTAGCAAACCGTTGTTTGGCTATGTTACCGCTTTGCTCAGCCCCTCTTATAGCGTTGTTAGTTGCAGGTGAAGATTGAAGTTTGTTCCTTGTTGGAACATGGAGATGTTGTTCCTTGTTGGAACATGTTTACTTGTTGGGATATCACAATATATCTTATTTAATTAATGCATCTATATACTTGGTAAAGGGTGGAAGGCTCGGCCTTATGCCTGGTGTTTTGTTCCACTCTTGCCGCCCTAGTTTCCGTCATATCGGTGTTATGTTCCCGGATTTTGCGTTCCTTACGCGGTTGGGTATAATGGGAACCCCTTGACAGTTCGCTTTGAATAAAACTCCTCCAGCAAGGCCCAACCTTGGTTTTACCATTCGCCACCTAGCCTCTTTTCCTTGGGTTAGGCCAGCCCAAGGGTCATCTTTATTTTAACCCCCGGGCCAGTGCTTGTCTAAGTGTTGGTCCGAAATGGGTAGCCTGCGGGGCCACCTCGGGGAAACTTGGGCTGGTTTTACTCGTAGCTTGACCTATCCGGTGTTTCCCTGAGAACGAGATATGTGCAACTCCCATCAGGATGTCGGCACATCGGGCGGCTTTGCTGGACTTGTTTTACCATTGTCGAGGATGTCTTGTAACCGGGATTCCGAGCCTGATCGGGTCTTCCCGCTAGAAGGAATATCCTTCGTTGACCGTGAGAGCTTGTGATGGGCTAAGTTGGGACACCCCTGCAGGGATCTGAACATTCGAAAGCCGTGCCCGCGGTTATGGGAAGATGGGAATTTGTTAATGTCTGGTTGTAGAAAACCTAAAGTTGATCCTAATTAAAATACATCAATCGCGTGTGTAACCCTGATAGTCTCTTTCCGGCAGTTCGGGAAGTGAACACGGTGTTGGAGTTATGCTTGACGTAGGTTGTTTTAGGATCACTTCTTGATCATACTTTCTCGACCTGCTTTGCCTTCTCTTCTCGCTCTCATTTGCGTATTTAGCCACCATATATGCTAGTCGCTTGCTGCAGCTCCACCTCATACCTTTTACCCTTCCTATAAGCTTAAATAGTCTTGATCGCGAGGGTGCGAGATTGCTGAGTCCCCGTGACTCACAGATACTTCCAAAACCAGTTGCAGGTGCCGTAACCGAGCAGGTGACGCACCAAGCCTCAGGAGGAGCTCGATGAAGATCTTGTCCTTTGTGTTGTCTTCGTTCTAGCTGATCAGTAGTGGAGCCCAGTTGGGGTCGATCGGGACCTTGTCGCATTTGGGGTTCTTCTTTATTTTGTTCGTAGTCGGACCTTTTGTATCTTGATGTAATGCTTTATTCATGTATTGTGTGAAGTGGATGTAAGCCAACTATGTAATCCCTTTTCCCTTTGTATTTACATGGGTTGTTTGTGAAGATTACCTCACTTGCAACATTGCTTTCATGGTTATGCCTCTAAGTCGTGCTTCGACACGTGGGAGATATAGCCGCATCGAGGGCGTTACAGCAACTTCCAAGTGGTGCTACATAGAAGAGTATGTGTGGATGGAAGGGTGCCATTTTTATTGATTCATCTTAGAGAAAATTGGTTGATAGATTGTTGATGAATATATGTGTTTTCCAAAACTTTATAAAGCTCATCATTGTTGTGGTGCTGCTGAGTGAACAAAAACAACAACCTAATTAGCAACGCACCTGACCGCCTCAAGAGGTGCGCCTAGGGCACTCCCCAGCCACTAGTGTAGACATCAAATATAAGTATCAAATCCGGGCAACGAGATGTGCCATGTGGACCTAGAGGAAAAAGCACATGGGGTGTGGAGAGATATAATCCAAATAACAAGTGGTCCTGGCGGATGTTCCGGACTCCCCTATAGCTCTCCAGGTTTGATGTCAGTTTAGGGAAATTCAGATACCCAGTACACGGCATGGACGTTTGATGCACGGTGTTGGATGTCAAAAAAATGTCCGGACCGCACGGTCCGGATATTTAGTGGCGTTTGGGTCCGCGATATTGGAGTTGGTTGCCCTTACATCATTCCCCACATCATGACTAATGATAGCAAGAGATACAGTTCTAAAAATACATACAAAAAGAAGAAGATGCTACGATAAAGTTATCTGGCGATAGTGTTTCATGTACAATTTCATTAGGAATGCATGTCACAATATTGCGAACGACATTGTACAAATTTAATAACTACTGAAATCAACCCAAATACTATAATTCACTTTCTCCATTTCCCAAAATTCCTTTGCTTCCTCACCTTGTCCCAATTCGTAAGTCCATATGTCTGTGCCATAGTTATCCTCTATCGTGGTATCTGAAAATCTTGAGTTTGGCACAAAGGCCAATTCATCATCTTGTTGTACAAGGTCAACGAGGACGGTCTGAGGCCAATCATAGAACCTAGGGAGAAATATCTTGTTCTGCATCCACTTGATGCTAGTCTCCTTCATTGTCGT
>NW_024114608.1:0-9283 GCF_003073215.2 Triticum urartu | reverse complement strand
AGGCGCAAGTTAAGCGCCGACAATGAAGACAAGGGGCTGCATAGCGACGACGACGAGGAGCCCCGGCCGCCAAACAATAGTGGGCAGAATGGTTTTCCCCCACAAGTGCGGACGGTGAACATGATATACGCAACCCACGTCCCCAAAAGTGAGTGGAAGCGCGCATTAAGGGACGTATACGCGGTAGAGCCAGCCGCCCCAAAGTTCAACCCATGGTCCTCCTGCCCGATCACCTTTGATCAAAGGGACCATCCCACTAGCATCCGTTATGGCGGATTTGCCGCATTGGTTCTAGACCCAATTATTGACGGATTTCATCTCACTAGAGTCCTTATGGACGGCGGTAGCAGCCTGAACCTGGTTTACCAGGATACAGTGTGGAAAATGGCCATAGATCCCTCGAGGATTAAGCCCACCAAAACAACCTTTAAAGGCGTAATACCAGGTGTAGAGGCCAACTGTACAGGCTCGGTCACACTTGAAGTGGTCTTCGGATCTCCGGATAATTTCCGAAGCGAGGAGTTAATCATCGACATAGTCCCGTTCTGAAGTGGTTATCACGCACTGCTCGGGCGAACCGCATTCGCCAAGTTCAATGCGGTACTGCACTACGCATACCTTAAGCTCAAGATGCCATGTCCTCGAGGAGTAATTATGGTCAATGGAAACACCGAACGCTCCCTCCGAACGGAGGAGCACACGGCGGCCCTTGCAGCGGAAGTACAAAGCAGCCTCTCCAGGCAGTTCTCTAGTGCGGCCACTAAACGGCCGGACACCGTCAAGCCGCGCCCGGAGTAACCTACAACAAGACCGCCTGGCATGATTCGAGCAGGCGTAGGCAATGCGGCCCAACCCCAACCCTCGCAAAAGGCGACCAGTACTTCCGCGTACATAACTACGCTCTAGAAATACATGGGCATAGGGGAAGGGGCACCCAACGGCACGACCCAAAACACAGCTTAAACCGCACCAGGGGCTGCCGATTTTTAATTTTCTCTTACTTTCAGGACTCTACTCTTACGGAAGGCTGTTCGGCAGTTCAATTGCCGCACAAACGATTGCAAGAACCAGGGAAGCAGACAAGCCATGCGCATTACGAAACTCTCCAGGTGGTCTCTATCACGAGCAGTATACCTGTTTCGCATACCATTCCGCAGCCTGCCCCTGAACGGACATGTTAAATAGTCCAACCTTTTGCTTATCGCATTATTTGTATCGTTCTGCTTTGATCGCAGCCCTTTTTAATAAACAATGCATAGCTTTTGTCTATTTTTGCATTACTCTTTTTTAAATATATGTTCCTTAACGACATGTTGCACCCGTACACTTTGGTACGGCCAAAATACGCCAGGGGCTTTAGTACCCCTCAATATGGTGTGAGAAGTCCGAACACTTTAACAAGTGCGGCACCCCGAACTTATAGCATTATATGCATCGGCTCCGAATCATGTCTTGGGTCAATAGTTGGGTTTGCCCGGCTCCTATGTTTTGGTGCCTTACGTTCCGCTATATCGGCTAAGGTAGCACTAGGAGAACCACTGCGATTGTGCCCCAGTTGAGCTGGGTCGAGCACCTCAGTGGAGAAAGCTAAAACTGACTGTCATGATGAAGCGAGAGCTGGTCGCTGTTCGAGAGGTTTTTTCGAGTCCCTAAAGACTTATGCCGCTTAGGGCGAGGAGTCGGCTCTGTCCGCCAAGGCGTGGATAGCGCCCCGAACTCGGTCTTCCGAATACTAGGGGCTTCGCCGAAATTTAAAATTATAGAATTCTATGGCTAAGTGAGAGTGTTCACGCATTATAGTCTGATTGCCTTGTTCGTTGGGCTGAGCGCCTCCCTCGAAGGACCCAAATATGGGAAAAAGAGCGCCCAGGTTTATCCCCGAACACCCCAGCACTAGCGGCAAGGGGGCAGAAGCCGACGACTCGCCATCTCTCAGTATTGATAAACAGCCGCACAGAAGGTAATATTTTAAATTCCAACAGCATTGCTTAGCGCATATGAACAAGTTTTCAGCGCACAGGATAACACGAGCGAGTTTTACTCAAAAAATACATCCTTGGTACATTCATCCGCCACAAGGCAGGCACCCTTCAGAACATCCTTATAATAATTCTCGGGCTTGCGATGCTCTTTCCCCGGCGGTGGCCCGTCCTTCACAAGCTTCTCAGCATCCAGCTTGCCCCAGTGCACCTTAGCACGGGCAAGGGCCCTACGGGCACCTTCAATGCAGACGGAGCGCTTGATGACTTCGAAGCCTTGGACAGGCCTCCACCAGCCGCCGCACCAGCCCGAAATAGCTCCCAGGCAGAGCCTCTCCAGGCCACAGCCGAACTATGAGGCCCTTCATGGCCTGTTCGGCCGCCTTGTGGAGCTCGACCAGTTGCTTCAGCTGGTCGCTCAGGGGCACGGGGTGTCCGGCCTCAGCATACTGAGACCAGAACACCTTCTCTGTCGAGCTGCCCTCCTCGGCTCGATAGAATGCGGCGGCATCGGATACACTCCGGGGAAGATCTGCAACCGCTCCTGGAGAGCTCCGGATTCGGGTAAGTATCAAGTAACTCACGTTTATGTGTTCACTTTGCATAAAGAATGCCTTACCCGCCGCTATCTTCTTCACCTCATCCAACTCCTGGAGGGTCTTCTGGGATTCGGCCTTGGCAGACTTGGCATTTTCAATAGCCACCGCGAGCTCGGACGCTCGCGTCTTTGAGTCAAGCTCCAAACTCTCATGTTTTTCCATGAGAGCCTGGAGCTCTTGCCGCACCTTGCCAACCTCGGCCTCATACTTCTCCCGCTCGGTGCGCTCCGAGGGCCCTCTTCTCGGCCTCGACCAGCGCTTGCTTAAGGGTCGCCACCTCAGACGTGGCCCCTACAATAGCCATGATAATCCTGTCATTCTTTTGCAATTGCACCTTTTTATATATATTTAAAAACAAGGTATTTCTTACCTTCATTGTCCTCGAGCTGCTTCTTGGCACGCCCGAGCTCTTGCTCGGACCGCTCGAGGTTCTGCTTTAGCGTGTCCACTTCCGCAGTCAGTGCGGCGGACGCAAGCAGAGAAGCCTGCATACGCATATTGACTCCTTTTTGTTAGACTCCTGCGAATTTTATTTGATCCTCTATTCGGCTTTTCTTCCCGAACGCCAAACAGAGCATCAGGGGCTACTGTCTATGCGGTAATATTATTTACACATTCTTTACTTACCTCAAAGCCTGTTAAAAGGCTAGTACAAGCTTCAGTCAGTCCGCTCTTGGCGGACTGAACCTTCTGGACCACCGCACTCATAATAGTGCGGTGCTCCTCGTCGATGGAGGCGCCTTGGAGCGCCTCCAACATATTGTCCGGCGCCTCCGGTTGGACGGGGGCCGCCGGCACGGTGGACTTGCTCCTCTTGGAAGGAGGTCCCCCGCCGGACTCTGGAACCTTTGAAGGTTCCGGAGCGGTGTCCGGCCTAGAGCCGGACTTGGAGCCCTGGGGGGTTTCATCCCCTTTACTCCTGGAGTCCGGGAGGTCGCCTTGCGGCGCCTCCAGGACCACCTCCTCCCGGCTTGGAACCTGTTGGGACAACACTTCGGTGTCGTCCGTAGGGGGGGGGAGGAAGCCGTCGGAAGCGAGTTCACATCCGACGAGTCCAGTGAGCCGCTCGACGACGCGTCGAGCCGGTCTTTGGGTGGGCTGCATAAACATATTCGACGTAAGGGAAAGCTGTGCAATAAACGAATACTATGAATTACTCTGGTATCCGGATACTTACGATTTTGCCAGGGGCTTGGCCCTGGGCTGCCACTCCTCTCCGCCGTCGTCGGCGTCGGTGGAGTAGTCCGGAGGAAGGGTTTTCCCCTTCTTGGACCCTCCGGCCTCCCCAGAGAGGGCGGCCTTCCTTTTCTTCTCTCCTCCCGCTGGAGGGGGAGAGGTCTCTTCTTCTTCCTCCTCGTCTTCACGGGAGGAATGCGCCTCGGAACCGTCGGATGATGGATCTGACACCTCCTAGCGCCGGCAGTCTTTCGAGTCCCCGTGGCCTTTTTCACGGCCTTCTTCTCCGGCACCACATAGGGTGCTGGAACCAGCAGCTTCGCCAAGCGAGCATTCGCTAGGGCCTTCGGGCAAAGGAGCCGGACAGTTGATCTGTCCGGACGTCACCTGCCAATCTCGTCAAAGGTAAGGGAGCTTAGATCCCGCACGGCTCAAACTATGAAAAACTGATACCCTGTAAAAGGAAAAAAACAGCTTACCGCGAGGCGTGACGCTGCGCACTGAATCCGCGATCCTCGGTAGCGGATGCGGGAGCCTCGGCAACTTTGACAAGCTTGAGCTTCTTGTCCGCCAGGGTTTTGGCTGCATGTTGGAGTCCGGTTGCTCTCCTTTTTTACCCCACGACAGGCCCGTCTCCTTCCAGGAGGTGAGCCGCGTAGGGGGTCCAGCTTGAAACTCGAGGGGTGTGACCCATTCGGCATCGCGCGGCTCGGTGATGTAACACCACCCTGATTGCCACCCCTTCAGGGTCTCCACAAAGGAGCCCTCGAGGCCATAGGACATTGGCCATCTTGCCCACCATGGCGCCCCTCCGCACTCCGCCTTGGTTGCCATGCCACAACCTTCGGCTTGACATTGAAAGTCTTGAGCCATAAGGCCGAAATGGGGGCGAATGCGGAGGAAGGCCTGCACACGACGATAAACGCCGAAGATGTTGAGGACGAAAGTTCGGGCAGATCGTGAAATCCAGCCGTAGTAGAACATGAGCCCCCGGACAAAATGGTGGAGAGGGAAGCCCCAGTCCGCGGAGGAAATGGGGGAGAACACCCACCCTCTCATGGGGCCTAGGGTGGGGATGAGCTGCCCCTTTTCGGGAAGCCGGTACGGATTTGTTGTTAGACAGGGTATCCGGCTTCCCAGCTTTTTGATGTGTCCCTCCGTGACAGGAGGAGGACCATCCACTTGCCTCCCGCTCCGGACATGGCTGGAGGAGGTTGAGGTGAGAAGTGCGGACTTGGGCGCTGGAGCTCAAGTGCGCAAGAATGGATAGGTGAAGGAGGAAGAAGGCGTAGGTGAAAGGGTGGATCCTTATCCCCTTATATGGGTGGACGCAACTACATGTCCCCACCAGCCTGGTAAAACTCGCTTATCTCCAAGCACTATAATCGACGGCGCGGTTGGGTTACGCACGCCCGTATTGATGAGAATCCGGGATAAGGGGACACGATCTCTGCCTTTAACAAGACGTGCCAAGGAAACCGCCTCGCATAATGCGCTGAGGTGGGATAATGAAACGACTCGGATCAAGCTTGGCCGTGGTGTGTCACGCTACGGAATACGTCAGTAGATTAGATTTGTGTAAATATTATTCTCTCTTATGGCAATATGTGCAAACTTATTTTGCAGAGCCAGACACTATCCTTGTGTTCAAAATTTTCTACGAAGTACTTGGAGGAGTAACCCGCCTTGCAATGCCGAAGAAAATTTGCGTGTCGGACTCGTCGTCATTGAATCCTGGTTCAGGGGCTACTGAGGGAGTCCTAGATTAGGGGGTGTTCGGATGGCCGGACTATACCTTCAGCCGGACTCCTGGACTATGAAGATACAAGATTGAAGACTTCGTCCCGTGTCCAGGAGGGACTTTCCTTGGCGTGGAAGGCAAGCTTGGCGATACGGATATGTAGATCTCCAACCATTGTAACCGACTCTATGTAACCCTAACCCTATCCGGTGTCTATATAAACCGGAGGGTTTTAATCCTTAGGACAACATACACATCAACAATCATACCATAGGCTAGCTTCTAGGATTTAGCCTCTCTGATCTCGTGGTAGATCTACTCTTGTACTACCCATATCATCAATATTAATCAAGCAGGACGTAGGGTTTTACCTCCATCGAGAGGGCCCGAACCTGGGTAAAACTTCGTGTCCCTTGACTCCTGTTACCATCCAGCCTAGACGCACAGTTCAGGACCCCCTGCCCTAGATCCGCCGGTTTTGACACCGGTAGGCCCCTTGCTGGTTTGGCGGGGGGACATCGCATTGCACAAAGAGCGGAATGACATGTGGCAGCACGACAAAGAGCACACAAGCAATTTACCCAAGTTCAGGCCACCGCGAGGCGAGAGACCCTACTCCTGCTTTGGTAGATTGATGGTGGAATGAGTGTGGTGGCGTGTAGTACACTTGTCCGGCAGGGTTTGCCTAGGGGCCGCAGCGACTACGCGCGTATGGTGGCTTGGGTTCATCAAGTTTCTAACCCCATCTATGAGTGCCATGAGCCTCCTTTTATAGATTAAGGGGTCACGACAGTGGAAAAATGGTCATTATCCACTGATGTGACAGCGAATAGTGCTATCATACCTAACTTTACGGGCTGAGAGGGTGCATTAAGTGCGCTGCTTAGTGTCAAATCACTAGTCGTCCAGCAAGGCCTGCCGGGCTATCTTTGCCACCTCCGCACCTGTTCTCTTGACACGTCGCAGGATGGGTGTCATCTGCGGGTTTCTCCTGTAGGAAGTGGCTGCCATGTGGCAAATGGCTGCCACTTAATCTTCTTGCGGCTTGACACCGCACTGATCAGCGACAAGAGTCGTGTTTGAGTGGTTGGTGGGGAGGTTCTGCCCCTGTGAGCCCCGGCAGGCTCTGGTAGGGAGCCTTGATTGCTTGCTCCTTATGGTGGCCTCGCCCCTTGCCGGGCTCGCCTGCCCAGCAAGGGTGGCCCTTGTCTTGCCGATATCTTGCTCCTAAGGCTCGATCTTGGTCCCTCTGGGCTGCATGTTGGTTCTTCGAATCTCTTGGACCTTCAATCTCCGACTTAAGATGGTGCTTCAATCTTGGTCTTGTGCTTGTGCACAGTTGGGCAATAGACCCAGGGTTTGTTGCCCTGACAACTGTTCACACAGACCATGCTGCTATTAAATATCTTATGGAAAATAAAGATGCTAAACCTAGACTTATTCGATGGGTTCTCTTATTACAAGAGTTTGATTTACATATCATTGATAGAAAGGAGCTGAGAACCCAGTAGCTGACAATTTGTGTAGGCTTGAAAATTTGCATGATGACCCACTTCCTATTGATGATAGTTTTCCTGATGAGCAGTTAGCCGCAATAAATGGTGCTCATATTACTCCTTGGTATGTTGAATATGCTAACTACATTGTTGCTAAATATTTACCACCTAGTTTTACATACCAACAAAGGAAAAAGTTCTTCTATGATTTAAGACGTTACTTCTGGGATGACTGAGGGAGTCCTGGATTAGGGTGTGTCCGGATGGCCGGACTATACCTTCAGCCGGACTCCTGGACTACGCAGATAGAAGATTGAAGACTTCGTCCCGTGTGACGGTGTCATGGACTAGGGGGTACTCACCACGTCGTCTCCCGATCTATTAGATTGGGCCGAGGCCCCCCATGGCCGTATACTCATGGGCCAGTTCGGACAGCTGCCGCATACAAGGAAGATTCCACAAAGACTTGGCGATCAAGACAAGGACTTCTCCCCACCGGCGTATTCGGCTAGGACTCTTGTTAACCTAGGCCTCTGGTGCATTATATAAACCAGGGCCAGGCTAGTCGATAGATATACAACTCCATATACAACAATCATACCATAGGCTAGCTTCTAGGGTTTAGCCTCCTTGATCTCGTGGTAGATCTACTCTTGTACTACCCATATCATCAATATTAATCAAGCAGGACGTAGGGTTTTACCTCCATCAAGAGGGCCCGAACCTGGGTAAAACATTCGTGTTCCCTGCCTCCTGTTACCATCCGGCCTAGACGCACAGTTCGGGACCCCCTACCCGAGATCCGCCGGTTTTGACACCGACATTGGTGCTTTCATTGAGAGTTCCGCTGTGTGATCGACAAAAGGATCGATGGCTCGCCTGCAGATCAACTGCGACTTCGGCGTCTTCGTCACCAGTTCGACTGGTCACCTTGGTTCGACCAAGAATTGCGCCCCGTGTTCGGATCACCATGTTCGGACGAGGGCCTTCATCAAACATCAACTCCGATCTCTATCAAGATCACGGAGGAATTATCTATGGAGCTCGGGGGCTCAACGTCAACATTGCCCTCAAGCGACCGTGCTGTTTTTCTGGACAGCAAACTCGTATCTGCCGCCACCACCTCCTTGAGTATCGCTTTGACGATCGCTTTGGTGGAATTGTGCGGAATTGAGTCTACAACAACCCTGGAAAATTTCGTCGAGTTCCGATGGAGGAATCTCTGGCAATCCACGATATACCGGAGCCCTGTCAAATCTGGACGGGAATTTGGATGAGTTTAGGGCGTGGTGTCCAGCTTCTAGCTCGGACGTCCTTTGGAAGATCCAACCGTTGATCGGCTGCGGAATTCCTATATCTACCACCTCTCAAAATTTCAGCTCGATCCGACCGTCCAAACTCCGGGAACCTTCCGATTAGTGCATCACTTTTCGGATGAATCCGACTTTTTTATGAACGGATTTCGGACATCCCTTTTGAAGGAAGTTTTGTATGGGGTATTGTGTTTTGTTCCCGAACACATCCCACTAACTTTAAGATCTTTTGAAACATGATCTCAACATCATGCTGGTGTCAAACACAGTCCGGCAATATTACTCCACGGCTGCCGACCTGCGCTAGACACGTCGTCACTTTAGCCGAGCTCAACTTCTTCGGATCATCATCTCGGCAAGCCGAACAAGAGTCCGGCATCGCGAGGAATAAATCATCATCAACATCGCCGTCCACACGGATTACACGGAGCGGGCATACCGGCATCGCCAGCACGGTCGCTTCATCAAGCCGGCATCAACCACGTCACGACCTGCATCGACAGGGCCGCACTATTGTTCTTCAAGCTGGTGTCCATCACGCCGACCTGCTTCGACTCATCGGCTGACGTCGAGACTTCGACATCTCGGCTGGACCGGGGGCTTCGCCATCTCTTCATCAACCTACTCCGGACACTTCGGCGTCACTAGCCGACCAGCTCTGTCACGTTAGCTGGGCCGAGGGCTTTGCCTCGGCGAGTCAACCTTTACCAGCATTGCCATGCCGTCGTTTTATCGCCCATCAGGCAATGGTGTGCGGAGCGAGTCCCAATTTTGGGAATCACCTTCCTTCGGATTGCTACAACAAATAAACCAGGTGCTATTAATCCCAGTATTTTTTGCTTGTTTGGGTTCATTTTTCCCAAGGAATTATTACTCTGGTTTGTCCATGATATGTACACAGGTCTATCAAATGGTGACCGCATTAAACGAGGTCGCATGGTGGTTCGATCAGTTTCCGTACATAGTCGGCGAACGCCGC
>NW_024114607.1:0-25449 GCF_003073215.2 Triticum urartu | reverse complement strand
AATGAATGAAACTCAACACAAATGATGGTAATAAAATAAAATTGTGAATGTTGTTATTTACGTACTTCATATTGTTCCTTAGAGTACCCGCCCCGCTCACAGGTCGTGTGGCGGATGGACTCGCAGATGTAGTATCCACAGAAATCATTCCCTTGTTCCTGCCACAACCACTTTACAACAAATAGAGGTCAATCAAACTGATAAGCAAGAATGCTAAATGGTATTGATGAAACTAGCGCTTGAATCACTAGGAGATGCGCGGAACATGCTACTATAGTACTTACTTTCGGGTGTCTAAATTCCAGCTCCTTCGGCAGTTCCAGAACTGTTTTGGTGAATTTTCTCCAAACCCTGCCGGACAAAGAAAACAATTACTTGATATCAGGAAATGAACAAAGGTGCTGATATGGTGGATAATGATCGATTTAACTTACTTCTTGAGGATTTCAGTCATGTCCGCATACTCCTTGGGATCTTTTCATTTAGAGTCCAAGACGGTTACTACTCCCTGCTCAAGCTTAATCTCTAGGAGAATATAGTGGTAACTGCACACACAAGCATAACTCATCAATTACATTACTATAACCTTGACTAATATATAAGGGAAACCGAATACGCACAAGACAGTAACACTCACCTGAAGTTGTAAGGAAAGAGTATTATATCTTTGTTTTGATTTATTACGAACGATCGTAGCAAGCTGGCCTCGGTAGCTGCGGCATGAAGTTTAACCTGAGTTGCATCTATGAGATATGTGTTAATGAACCCAATATCACCGACTTGTCTTTTCTTCAATTCGGCGATCTTCAGTCTGCATAATATAGTGAGGATGATTATAAATACATGCAATGAAAGAGCTAAGCTATATAGAGAAACTTAATGACAGAAGTAGTACTACTTACAGACAGTAGCAGGCGACCGTTGTTTTATCGAGGGCCAATTGATTGAAAAACTGATAGAACTCCTCAAATGGAATAGGCAACAGATCAATTCCAACGAGGTCATGCTCCGGTTTAACTCTCGCATACAAAGTACTCCTCCCCCTAGAGTCTCTGCGGATTTTCAAGTACCAATCATGCAATCTTCGCATCATCGTTGATAGAGATCTTTCATCTTTGACGAGAGGCTTCCCGTACTCGTATCTTTGTATCTGCACCTCCATGGGTTCATAATGTACTTCGTCGGGCAGGTAATCTGCAATATTGCTATAATCGGGCACCATCCTCGGATCATTATCGACGTTGTGGCTAGGCACCTTGAGCGGGGGGCACGATTGCTTCGCTTGTTCGCCGAGCTGGGCAATTTGTTTCCCAGCTCGTCGTTCTTTCAGCCTTTGATCACTGATAGTACTTCCCGACCGCTCCGCTTCGGCAAATTCCTTTCCAATAATGCGGTCATAGTTTCCTTTCGGCGGATCAGACTTCGGTGGTTTTGTCAGGGCAGCCAGAGTGCGCTTCACTTTCACCCGATCTACCTTCTCCTCCGGAGGTGGATGTTTCTTTGCTTTCACCCCTTCAAAGAAGTTCCTCACTTCTTCTCGCGCGATCTCGGCGTTCTCCTCCAGGGTCCTCTCATATGGTAACTTCTCTGGAGTCTTCAGAGAAGGACCGAATCTGTATGTCCTCCCGCCTCTGGTTGTACTGCTAGACGCCGACCGAGCAGACGGAGCGGTTGTCTTCTTTACTTGCTTAAGCGGCGGAGGAGAAGGACTACGACGCGCCGGAGCAGCTGGAGCGGCGGCAGGTCTCTTCCGCCCTTGCTGACGAGGCGGAGAAGGAGGAGCCTGGCTGCTCGGGCGCGTCGGCGCAGGCGGAGAAGGAGGCGGAGTGCCGCCACACGCCGGAGAAGGAGCCGGCCGAGGGCCCTGATCGTCACTCGCCGGAGGAGGAGGCGGTGGAGGCGGAGTGCCCTGACTCGCCGGAGGAGGAGGAGGAGGCGGTGGCGTCCAGTTCGGAAGGTTGATGAGCTCCTTCCGCCATAGGCATGGAGTCTTCAGAGCAGACCCCAGCCGAGTCTCCCCTTCACCGGTAGGGTGGTCAAGCTGGAGGTCCTCAAATCCCTCCGTTATCTCATCCACCATCACCCTAGCATATCCTTCTGGAATCGGCCGGCAGTGAAAAGTTGCGCCGGGTTCAGTAGGATAAATAGAGCCAACAGCCGCCTTGACCTTCTATTTAGGTTTTCTCCTCTACCGCTCGGCGCAACTTTTTCTCTTCTCCTCTTCTATTTTTCTATTTTTCTCTTCTTCTTCTCTATTCCTTTCTTCTTCTCCTCTTCTTTTTCTTCCTTTTTCTTCTTCTTATTTATTTCTCCTCGTCTTCCTCTCCCCTCTCGGCGACCCTAGACCCCGTCTCGACCCTCGACCCCTAGGCGACCGTTGACCCCTCTCTTTTTTTTCTTCCTCTTCTATTTTATCCTCTTCTTCCTCTACCGCTCGGCGACCCTCGACGACCCTCGGTCCCGATAAAAAAAAGAGGAAGAAGAAGAAAAAAAGAGGAGAAGAAAGAATAGAGGAGAAGATCATCTCCTCTATTCTTTCTTCTCCTCTTTTTTCTTTTCTTATTCCTCTTCTTTTTTTATCCTCTTCCTCCTCTCATGTTCGACGACCCTCGACCCCTCGGCGACCCTAGACCCCCTCTCGACCCCCTCTTCTTCTCCCTCTTCTAATTCATTTGTTCATATGAATATACAAACATTTTCATATTTACAATAATTAATATCACCAAAAAAAATCTATGAACAGAAAAAAATCCTAATTTTTCTAAAAAACTATCTTTTGCATATATACATGAACATAGATATATACACAGAGAACATATGTATACATATATATATAAAACAAGCATATATATATGAAAAAAAGCATATATATGAAAAAAATGCTAGCTAGGGCACCGGCCGGACCAGAGGAGGACCGCGGAGTCGGCGGCGAGGATGGCGACGGGGCAGTGGGCGCGCGCTTGGGGTAGGAGACGCGGGCGACGGCGACGGCGGGCCGGGGCGGCGGGCGTCGGGCAAGGGGCCGGCCGGCGCGGGCGACGGCGAGGGCGGGACGGGGCGGTGCGCGTCGGGGCAGGGACGAGGGCGACGGCGACGGGGGCGGGCCGGGGCGGCGCGCGTCGCAGGCGACGGCGACGATGGGCGCGGGCGACGGCGACGATGGGGGCGGGCGGCGTCGGGGCAGCCTGGCGGCGTCGGCAACTGCAACTGCAAGATGAGAATGAAAAATTCCAAAGTGTGGCCTTATATAGCAGAGGCTTTAGTCTCGGTTCGTGGCAGCAACCGTGGGCATTAGTCCCGGTTGCTTCCACGAACCGAGACCAATGTCCTCTTTTCGGCAGCCCAAAGGGCGGGAAGCGAAGCCCATTGGTCCCGGTTGGTGGCACCAACCGGGACTAAAGGAGGGCAATGGTCACAGTTGTTGCCACGAACCGTGACGAATGCACCCTTTAGTCCCGGTTGGTGCCACCAACCGGGACCAATGCCCTTGTGCGCCCCGCGCCCAAAAGTTTAGTCCCACATCGCTAGTTGACAGCGCCCAACACCAGTTTATAAGCTCTGCTGCCTCCCCCCTCTCGAACTCCTCTGAACTGCAGGCCTATGGGCCTAATTTGACACTGCTTTGCCTGTGGGCCTATTGGGCCTTCTGCGGGTCTGAATCCTGGCCCATGTAGGGTTTCTAGTCGTATTCAGGCCGTGGAGGCCCAGTAGGTGGCATTTTTTTTGGTTTTTTCTTTTTTATTTCTACATTTTTTTGGTTTTTTATTTTTTTATTTCTACTTAAAACTAAATACTTACAGTTTTTTAGTGATTTCCTTTTGCTTTTAGGTCACAAAAATTATAAACTTTCTGTTAGTGCCATTAGTTTTAAATTTTAAATAGTTTAAATTTGAATTTTTAAAAATTTGTGTGAATCACTAGTTTATGAATAACTTTACTATAAAATTAGAATTTTTTTTCTATTTATTTTTTATTTCTACTAACAACTAAATACTTGCAGTTTTTTAGTGATTTCTTTTTGCTTTTAGGTCACAAAAATTATAAACTTTCTGTTAGTGCCATTAGTTTTAAATTTTAAATAGTTTAAATTTGAATTTTTAAAAATTTGTGTGAATCACTAGTTTATGAATAACTTTACTATAAAATTAGAATTTTTTTTCTATTTATTTTTTATTTCTACTAACAACTAAATACTTGCAGTTTTTTAGTGATTTCTTTTTGCTTTTAGGTCACAAAAATTATAAACTTTCTGTTAGTGCCATTAGTTTTAAATTTTAAATAGTTTAAATTTGAATTTTTAAAAATTTGTGTGAATCACTAGTTTATGAATAACTTTACTATAAAATTATTTTTTTTTCTTCTTTGCTATTTATTTTTTATTTTAGGTCACACAAATTATAGTTTGATTTTAGGTCACACAAATTATATTCTTTTTGCTATTGAAGAATATTATAGTTTTATTTTAGTTGATCATAACATAATATTTTAATTGATTGTTTTTATTTTCATAAAAGTTTTGTAGTTCATTCTGTTTGCTATTAGTTCATTCTTTGAGCTAAATGACTCTGAAATTGGAAAGCATTTCAAAATGAACTCTGAAAAAGTTAAAAGTTGGCATGGTCTCATCATTTCACCCACATAACATGTTCCAAAAAGTAGAGAGGGTTACGACAAAAACTTGATGCACTTCATGTATAAAATGGACAATCACTTTCGAAGTATCAAAGTTTCAAACCATAAGACATGAAAGCATTTCAAATGAACTCTGAAAAAGTTGAAAGTTGGGATGGTATCATAATTTCACCCACATAGCATTTGCTTATTGCGGGAGAAAGTCTTCACTTTTTCTTCGCTTGTGTCATTTTCTTATTGCGCCGTAACCATGGATAATCTTCATTGTTTATCAGGATGCTTGGGTCAGCCTTGACATTGAAGGGAGGAATTTCATGAAACTTTTCATAATCTTCAGACATGTCTGTCTTGCCGTCCACTCCCAGGATGTCCCTTTTTCCTGAAAGAACTATGTGGTGCTTTGGCTCATCGTATGATGTATTCGCTTCCTTATCTTTTCTTTTTCTCGGTTTGGTAGACATGTCCTTCACATAGATAACCTGTGCCACATCATTGGCTAGGACGAACGGTTCGTCAGTGTACCCAAGATTTTTCAGATCCACTGTTGTCATTCCGTACTGTGGGTCTACCTGTACCCCGCTGCCTAACAGATTGACCCATTTGCACTTAAACAAAGGGACCTTAAAATCAGGTCCGTAGTCAAGTTCCCATATGTCCACTATGTAACCATAATGTGTGTCCTTTCCGCTCTCGGTTGCTGCATCAAAGCGGACACCGCTGTTTTGGTTGATGCTCTTTTGATCTTGGGCGATCGTGTAAAATGTATTCCCATTTATCTCGTATCCTTTGTAAGTCAATACAGTCAAAGATGGTCCCCTGGACAACAAGTACAACTCATCACAAACAGTGTTGTCACCTCTGAGACGTGTTTCCAACCAACTGCTGAAAGTCCTGATGTGTTCACATGTAATCCAGTCGTCGCACTGCTCCGGGTGTTTGGAGCGCAGACTGTTCTTGTGTTCATCGACATACGGGGTCACCAAGGTAGAGTTCTGTAGAACTGTGTAGTGTGCTTGAGACCAAGAATATCCGTCCCTGCATATTATTGAGTCTCTTCCAAGAGTGTCTTTTCCAGTCAGTCTCCCCTCATACCGCGATTTAGGGAGACCTATCTTGTTAAGGCCAGGAATGAAGTCAACACAAAACCCGATAACATCCTCTGTTTGATGGCCCATTGAGATGCTTCCTTCTGGCCTAGCACGGTTACGGACATATTTCTTTAGGACTCGCATGAACCTCTCAAAGGGGAACATATTGTTTAGAAATATGGGCCCCAGGATGACAATCTCGTCGACTAGATGAACTAGGACGTGCGTCATGATATTGAAGAAGGATGGTGGGAACACCAGCTCGAAACTGACAAGACATTGCGCCACATCACTCCTTAGCCTTGGTACGATTTCTGGATCGATCACCTTCTGAGAGATTGCATTGAGGAATGCACATAGCTTCACAATGGCTAATCGGACGTTTTCCGGTAGAAGCCCCCTCAATGCAACCGGAAGCAGTTGCGTCATAATCACGTGGCAGTCATGAGACTTTAGGTTCTGAAACTTTTTCTCTGGCATATTTATTATTCCCTTTATATTCGACGAGAAGCCAGTCGTGACCTTCATACTGAGCAGGCATTCAAAGAAGATTTCTTTCTCTTCTTTTGTAAGAGCGTAGCTGGCAGGACCTTTATACTGCTTCGAAGGCATGCCGTCTTTTTCGTGAAAATTTTGCAGGTCCTCTCGTGCCTCAGGTGTATCTTTTGTCTTCCCATACACGCCCAAGAAGCCTAGCAGGTTCACGCAAAGGTTCTTCGTCACGTGCATCACGGCGATTGAGGAGCGGACCTCTAGGTCTTTCCAGTAGGGTAGGTCCCAAAATATAGATTTCTTCTTCCACATGGGTGCGTGTCCCTCAGCGTCATTCGGAACAGCTAGTCCACCGGGACCCTTTCCAAAGATTACGTAGTGTAAATCATTGACCATAGCAAGCACGTGATCACCGGTGCGCATGGCGGGCTTCTTCCGGTGATCTGCCTCGCCTTTGAAATGCTTGCCTTTCTTTCGACATTGATGGTTGGTCGGAAGAAATCGACGATGGCCCAGGTACACATTCTTCCTGCACAGGTATATACTTCACGTGCATCACGGCGATTGAGGAGCGGACCTCTAGGTCTTTCCAGTAGGGTAGGTCCCAAAATATAGATTTCTTCTTCCACATGGGTGCGTGTCCCTCAGCGTCATTCGGAACAGCTAGTCCACCGGAACCCTTTCCAAAGATTATGTAGTGTAAATCATTGACCTACTTTCAGTGTCATCTAAACAGTGCGTGCATGCGTGGTATCCTTTGTTTGTCTGTCCTGAAAGGTTACTGAGAGCGGGCCAATCGTTGATGGTCACGAACAGCAACGCCTTAAGGTTAAATTCCTCCTGTCTGTGCTCATCCCACGTACGTACACCGTTTCCATTCCACAGCTGTAAAAGTTCTTCAACTAATGGCCTTAGGTACACATCAATTTCGTTGCCGGGTTTCTTAGGGCCTTGGATGAGAACTGGCATCATAATGAACTTCCGCTTCATGCACATCCAAGGAGGAAGGTTATACATACATAGAGTCAACGGGCCAGGTGCTGTGATTGCTGCTCTGCTCCCCGAAAGGATTAATGCCATCCGCGCTTAAAGCAAACCATACATTCCTTGGGTCCTTTGCAAACTCATCCCAGTACTTTCTCTCGATTTTTCTCCACTGCGACCCGTCAGCGGGTGCTCTCAACTTCCCATCTTTCTTTCGGTCTCACTGTGCCATCGCATCAACTTGGCATGCTCTTCGTTTCTGAACAGACGTTTCAACTCTCAATCCATCTTTCTTTCGGTTCTCACTGTGCCATCGCATCAACTTGGCATGCTCTTCGTTTCTGAACAGACGTTTCAACCGTGGTATTATAGGAGCATACCACATCACCTTCGCAGGAACCCTCTTCCTGAGGGGCTCGCCGTCAACATCACCAGGGTCATCTCGTCTGATCTTATACCGCAACGCACCGCATACCGGGCATGCGTTCAGATCCTTGTATGCACCGCGGTAGAGGATGCAGTCATTAGGGCATGCATGTATCTTCTCCACCTCCAATCCTAGAGGGCATACGACCTTCTTTGCTGCGTATGTACTGTCGGGCAATTCGTTATCCTTTGGAAGCTTCTTCTTCAATATTTTCAGTAGCTTCTCAAATCCTTTGTGAGCCACAGCATTTTCTGCCTTCCACTGCAGCAATTCCAGTACGGTACCGAGCTTTGTGTTGCCATCTTCGCAATTGGGGTATAACCCTTTTTTGTGATCCTCTAACATGCGATCGAACTTCAACTTCTCCTTTTGACTAATGCATTGCGTCCTTGCATCGACAATGACCCGGCGGAGATCATCATCATCGGGCACATCGTCTGGTTCCTCTTGATCTTCAGCAGCTTCACCCGTGGCAGCATCATTGGGCACATCGTCTGGTTCCTCTTGATCTTCACCAGCTCCCCCCGTTGCAGCATCACCGTATTCAGGGGGCACATAGTTGTCATCGTACTCTTCTTCTTCGCCGTCTTCCATCATAACCCCTATTTCTCCGTGCCTCGTCCAAACATTATAGTGTGGCATGAAACCCTTGTAAAGCAGGTGGGAGTGAAGGATTTTCCGGTTAGAGTAAGACCTCGTATTCCCACATTCAGTGCATGGACAACACATAAAACCATTCTGCTTGTTTGCCTCAGCCGCATCGAGAAACTCATGCACGCCCTTAATGTACTCGCGGGTGTGTCTGTCACCGTACATCCATTGCCGGTTCATCTGCGTGCATTATATATAATTAAGTGTCCAAATTAATAGAAGTGTACAAATCTCGAGGAAAATGGAGCTTGGAGGTCGAGCTTCGAGAGGAGAAAGCTTAAGTAGTGTGGCTCGGGCATTCCATCGAACACCTCATGTGCATAGGAGGTGAGCTAGAGCACCACAAAGCCCTCTCCCCCTCGGCCAGAAAAAACAGAGCACTGTGCTCTGCTCTTGCGTGAGGGGGTATATATAGGCACCTCATTGGTCCCGGTTGGTGGCATGAACCGGGACTAAAGGGGAGCCTTTGGTCCCGGTTCAAGCCACCAACCGGGACCAATGGTGGTGGGCCAGGAGCGAGGCCCATTGGTCCCGGTTCGTCCCACCAACCGGGACCAAAAGGTCCAGACGAACCAGGACCAATGGCCCACGTGGCCCGGCCGGCCCCCTGGGCTCACGAACCGGGACCAATGCCCACATTGGTCCCGGTTCTACACTAAACTGGGACTAATGGGCTGAGCCGGCTTGGACCATAGCCCTGTTTTCTACTAGTGTGGAGAGGCCGAGAAACATCAGAAACCCCGCAAGCCGCCAGATCGATCTGTTCCAGTGGCCACGCCACCTTCGCATGAGAATCACCTCGTCGTACAGAACAATCACAAGCCGGTGCAGCTTGGCAAGGAGGACAAGACCCCTTTCCTAAGGGATCTGAGCAATATATCTACGTCACATGAAAGTTCAGAGAGTATGAGGCCAGAAACTGAATCTGTGCTAGGGAAGAGATCAGTGCAGGACTCGAATGTTGGTGTGGAGATGGGGGAGAGGATGAACTTGGAAGCAACCGGCTCTGGGGCTGCCGGTCACCTGACGGGGTCGCGCGCTGCGCCCCGTCAGCAACAATGATAGGCCTGAGCTGGAATCGGGGGCGCCTCGACAGTTCGTGATCTTACCGCCCTAGTGCAGAGTCACCGTCCGCAGTTTGTGTTTTTATGTGAAACTAGACAAAAATCTGAGAAAGTTCGTCGCTTGTGTTCTCGTTTAGGTCTTCATGGTTTTTGTGGAGTTGATAGCAATGGTCAAAGTGGTGGATTAGCTCTGTTTTGGAACGATCAGTTGTCAGTCGAGATTAAAGATCATAATGAAAGAATTATTGATGCGTATGTTCGTGCCTCCCCTTCTGACCCGCAGTGGCATCTCACATGTGTGTATGGAGAACCCAGAACTGAAAATCGGAACCGCATGTGGTCTATCATGTCTGATCTACGTGCAAGCAGTGATCTTCCGTGGATGCTTATGGGTGATTTTAACGAAGCGCTTTGGCAGTGTGAGCACCTTTCAGTTACCCCCAGACCAGCAAGCCAAGTTGCGGCGTTCAGGGATGTGCTTCAGGACTGTGAGCTCCATGATTTGGGTTTTTCAGGGATACCGTTCACTTATGATAACAAGCGGCGAGGAAGGAGTAATGTCAAGGTTCGCCTCGACCGCGCACTAGCGGATGATAGATGGAGGGACATATTTTCTGATGCTAATGTGGTCCACCTTGTCTCCCCATGCTCTGACCATCTCCCAATCCTAGTAACATTGCAAAGAGAGGTATTCACACCCCCGCAGAAAAAAGCGAGATCTTATGGGAACGTGCTGGTGAATTACCAGAACTAATCGAGCGAGCATGGGAGGCGGCGCAAGCTACTGGTGATCTTGCATCCATCACGGCTGGGCTGAATTCAGTCATGAATGATCTACAGGGTTGGAGCCGCAGGAAGTTTGGCAATGTTGTGCGTGAACTTGAGCACACTCGAAAGAAATTAGAGCATCTAATGCGTACGAATGGCGACCAACAGGAGATCCGGAGATTGACGGATAGCATGAACGAGCTACTATACAGGGAAGAGCTCCTGTGGCTACAGAGATCACGGATAAGTTGGTTGAAGGACGGAGATCGCAACACTAAATTCTTTCATAGTAAATCGGTGTGGCGTGCACGGCGAAATAAAATTAAAAAGCTGAAAGATGACGAGGGAGTGTGGCATACAGCCCCATCTGCCATGGAACTGATGGCCACGTCCTTCTTTAAGGAGTTATTGATCAGAGACCCATCTTTACAAGCTGCTGAGATCATCGACCTTGTACAAGCACGAGTAACAGAAGAGATGAATATGTCACTGTGTAAGGAGTTCTCGGAGAAAGAAATAGCGGATTCATTGTTTCAAATTGGCCCTTTGAAGGCCCCAGGATTGGATGGATTCCCGGCCCGGTTTTATCAACGAAATTGGGCAATTCTGAAAGAAAAAGTTGTCGCTGCAGTCAAGCTCTTTTTTGCTACTGGTCACATACCGGCTGAAACCAATGCCACCTCCATTGTTTTGATTCCGAAGTCCGATCAGCCGGAATCCCTCATAGACTTTAGACCTATCAATTTGTGTTCAGTGCTCTATAAGATTGTGGCCAAATGTCTTGTTAACAGGCTCCGCCCTATTCTTGGCGATATTATATCTCCAAATCAGAGCGCATTTGTCCCCGGCCGTATGATAACAGATAACGCGCTAGTCGCTTTTGAGTGTTTCCATGCCATTGAACACTGTAAAAAGGAGAAGGATTCTTTTTGTGCATACAAGTTAGACCTCTCTAAAGCATATGACAGGGTGGACTGGGACTTCCTCAGGAAAATGATGCAGAGTTTGGGTTTCGCTCCCCGATGGGTAGGCTGGATAATGTCTTGTGTGACCTCGGTGAGCTATTCAATGAAATTCAATGGAACCCTTCTTGATTCGTTCTCTCCTACCAGAGGTCTTCGCCAAGGTGACCCTTTGTCTCCATTCCTTTTCTTACTTGTTGCTGACGGTCTTTCTGCCCTCTTGCAACGTGAAGCGATCCAGGGAACAGTTACTCCTATCAAAGTTTGCCGAAGAGCGCCGGGCATATCTCACTTGCTCTTCGCGGACGATTCTCTATTGTTCTTTAAAGCTGAGCCAAATGAAGCAATCAGAGTGCAGCAGGTGTTGCAAACGTATGCAAGGTGTACCGGCCAGTACATCAACCCTCAAAAGTGCTCGATTTTATTTGGCCCTATGTGTCCGGCGGCAGTACAGGATACTATCAAGGTCACCTTGCAGATCTCCCAGAGCACCTTCGAGGCAAAACATCTTGGCCTACCAACGCCAGATGGTCGCATGAGTAGGGGTAAGCTGAAAACTCTTGAGAAGAGACTTGCAAAAGCAATCGTGGAGTGGGGTGAAAATCAGTTGGCTATGGCTGGACGGGAAGTAAAAATCAAAGCTATTGCCCAAGCCTTGCCAGTTTACATTATGAGTGTTTTCAAGGTGCCGGCCGGGCTGTGTGAGGAGCTCACCAAAATGATCTGTCGTTTCTGGTGGGGTGCAAAGAAAGGGAAGAGAAAGACTCATTGGGTCGGCTGGGATATTATGCTAAGGCCCAAGGCTAGGGGAGGAATGGGGTTGAAGGACCTGAGAATATTTAACCAAGCACTCTTAGCTCGACAGGCCTGGCGATTAATCCAGTACCCGGACAGTCTATGCGCACAAGTTCTGCGAGCAAAATATTATCCCCAAGGAGATATCACTGACACGGTGTTTACTGGAAACGGGTCAAGTTCTTGGCAGGCTATCGAGCATGGCTTGGAACTGCTAAAGCAAGGATATATATGGCGAGTGGGGGACGGCGCTAACATACACGTGTGGCGAGACCCATGGATCCCAAGAGGACCGTCGTTCAGACCGATCACTCCAAAGAGAAGGTGCAGACTGAAATGGGTTGCCGATTTTATGCAAACTGACGGTTCATGGAACATCACACTCCTTCGACAACATTTCTTTCCGGTCGACGTTGATGAAATACTGAAAATCAAACCCTCTAGTAGAATGGAAAAGGATTGCGTTGCCTGGCAGCCAGACAAGCATGGAATGTTCTCTGTCAGATCAGCATATAGGATGGCTCAGGATTGTCTCATGGCAACACAGGAGATTGGCGAGTCGAGTGGACGTCCAGATGGGTCAAGACCTGCTTGGAAGTTGATGTGGAGCTGCGGCGCCCCACCTAAAGTACGGGTGTTTGCGTGGAAGGCTGCGAGAGGGGCCTTGGCAACCAGAGAAAATATGTTGCGCCATCACCTTGATCATGATGCAATCTGTATCATCTGTGGGCAAGAGATTGAGACGACATTTCACGCACTTGTCCAATGCCCACATGCACGTAATCTCTGGACTGTGATGAGATTAGTTTGGGACCTTCCTGCTGATAACTCACTCAAAGGTATGGAACCGGAATGGCTCCTTCTTTGCCTCCAGCAATTAGATGAGACCCAGCGTATGCTCCTGCTCATGCTACTATGGCGTGTATGGCATGTTCGAAACGAACTTACCCATGACAAACCACTAATCCCGGTCGAGGCATCGAAGAAATTTCTCTGTAGCTATGTTGATTCCTTGCTACTTATCAAACAGGGGCCAGAGGTGGACATCCTCAAGGGGAAGCAACCAGCTCTTTTATCCAACAATGGTGCTCAACATAAGTTGGAGCCTAGCGTACAACCCAGTTGGATTCCTCCCCCATGTGGTGTTGCAAAGCTCAATTTTGACGGTTCGTTTGTACAGGCAGATGGAACAGCTGGTGCCGGTATGATCCTACGTGATCACACAGGTGCGATTATCTACGCGGCATGCAGATGGATCCGGAACTGCTCGGGCGCACTGGAGGCAGAGCTATCGGCGTGTGAGGAGGGCATGAAGCTGGCGTTGCACTGGACTCCCTTGCCTATCCAGGTCGAGACAGATTGTGCGAAGATATTGAAGCTCCTTGAATTAGGCTCAAAGGGAAGATCAAGGAATATGTTTCAGGTGGCGGCCGTCTCGGAGATGTTGCAAGAAAGATCAATGCAAGTCACAAAAATAGGTAGATCACAGAATAAGGCTGCACATGCCATGGCAGCGATGGGTCGTGGTCAGCAGCGTACGGCTTGTTGGTTAGCAAATTCCCCCGAGGAGATTAGCATTGTCATTTCAAATGAATGTACTCCCACTATTGATTAAATGAAATGAAATGCTTTCCCCCCGCAAAAAGAAAAACAAATCCATGGCTAGTAACCATGCATGAGAAAATTAACAAATCCATTGTTGAATGCCCAATTAATCCACGAGGGCGTCCACAATTCCACACTTAAACACGAGAAGAGGTAAACAGAAGATACATCATCTGCGCTCCATTCAGAGCCTGAAGTGGTCGAGCGCGGAGGTGCCGTCCAGGCCCTTGGCCCTGTAGTGCCGGAGCAGCTCCTCCACCGTCGCGCTCTTGTACCTCGCGCGGTCTCCGCCGGTGACGATCGGCTGCAGCACCCTCATGGACGCGGCGGCACCGTACGTCCGGAAGAAGCAGGCCACCGACGCCCGAGGACCCGCGCCGTTGGCCACCACGCGGTGCTCCACGCTCTTGAACCTGTCGTTGGACAAGAGCTGCAGGTAGTCGCCGATGTTCACCACCAGTGCCCCCGGCACCGCCGGCACCTCAACCCACTCAGCGGAGCCGCCGTCATCCTCCACGAGCACCTGGAGGCCGCCGACGGCGTCCTGGAGCAGCACGGTGAGGAAGCTGGGGTCGGAGTGCCGGGTGGTGCCCATAGTCAGGTGCGGCTCCGGGCACGCCGGGTAGTAGTGGGCGGCGAGGTTGAGCCCGTCGAGGCACCCGGCGTCCTTCTTTAGGTGCCCGCGGCGCAGTCCCAGGGCCTCCGACAGCAGTTCCAGCAGCTCGTGGTACAGCTGCCGCGCCAGCCGCTCGTACTCCGGCACGACGCTTCGGAGGGCCGGCGGGATCTCCTCGGGCGCCGGCGGGTCTGGCGTCATGTCAATGTACACGCTGTCGCGCCAGTTGGCGGCCGGCGATTGGAACAGGTCGAAGTTGCTCGTGTACCTGACGCGCCGGCCGTGGTCCCGGCTGTAGTACGGCGCCCTGGCGTCCGCGGGTTCCTCGTGGAAGCACCGCACCGCCGCGAGCATCTCCGACATGGCCGCCTCCGGCACGCCATGGTTCACCACCTGGAAGAAGCCAACCGTCTCCGCGGCTGCCCTCACCGCGCCGACCACGGAGGCTCGCCCCGACGGCGTCCCGAGGCCGGCGAGGTCGATGACCGGGATGGTGAAGCGGTGCTCGTGGTGTAGCTGAGGAGGCGCGTACAGGGGGAGGGAGTCCGGCGGGTGGTGAAAGATGGCGGGGACGGCGGTGACGCCCGCGTCGACCAGGCCCTTGACGCCCGCCTTGGTGTCGTCGAACGCCTGGAGCGCTTGTCGGCGGTCGTCATCTGCCGTAGATGTGGCGTAGGCGGTGGCGGTGGTGGACATGTCGCCGCGGGCTCTGTGACTGCGAGCGAGATTGGACTGGAGGTGGAGGGTAGTGCGAGCGAGAGTTGGCCGGTGGTCGGTGCTGTGGTGTCCGTATATACACGCACGCATGCACGCACGCTAGCGAGCGAGGAGCGGATGCATGCATGCACATTCGATCTGTTCGGTGGCACCGCCTGGACCATCTTCCACGCATCCAGCACCAGCAGGCAGAGCGCAACGTGGACCATCGACCCCAGCAGGCACGCTGGCTACTGTGTTGTCTGTCTGTCTGTTTGCGGAGAGTGGAGACGAGGCAATGCATTACGGCATCTCCAGCCGCGCCCGCATGAAGGCTTCTTCAGGCATTTTTTTTGTGCCGGTGTCGAAAAATCGGTCCAGTCGCGTCTTAGGAGCTCGATTTTCGCCGGCTTGGGCCGAAAACAGCGCCGGCGGATCCAGGCCGAACCCGGCGCGCTGGGCGGCGCCCGGGGGCGAACTGTTTTGGCGCGAAACAGCCGCGGGCCCGCCGCGTCAGGGACACGGCGGCTCGTCTTCCCCCAACTGCCTCGGTTCCTGCGGGGAATCAATGACAAGGCTGCCGCCGGTCAGCCTTGCCATTGATTCCTCACGGGCGGCGAGTCTCGGGACGGCGCGCCGACGCCTCCCCTCCCTCGCGCGCGTACACACGGCGCGGAGCGGCTATAAAAGCCGGCGGTTCTCGCCGGTGCCCACACCAGACTCGCCCCTCGCCGCCGCCCTGCCCCTCTCTCTCCGTCTCCGTCTTCCTCTCCCGAGCGTCACCGGCAGCCCCTCTCTCTCCCTCTCTACCACCGCCGAGTCCGTCGCCATGGCAGAGCGCTTCCCCGGAGACGAGGCGGCGGCGAACGGCTTCGGCCGGCGTTCGCTCCGCGAACAGGAGTCCTGACTCCTGTTCCAGGCGAACATCCCGGCACCGCCGGACATGCGCGCCGGGCCGACGGGGTGGCGGCTCAGCGACGGGGGAGTGCCTGTTCCCCCGTTACCCGACGCCTTGGCGAAGCCCACGTACTTCGCCGAGGAGGTCGAGGTCGCGCGCGCCTCCCTGACCGACGACGAGCGCTCCCTCCCCCAGTACGCCGCCGGCAATCACGCGGCTTGGGCGGCGTACTTCCAGCGCCGCCAGCAACAGCGCCTGGCCTCCACCAACGACGCGCCGGTGGTCGGCGGCGTGAAGAACAGCGTGGGGCGCCACCTGTGGTGGGGCGCCCCGGGCCGCACGCTGGAGGGCGTGCTGACGCACCTCGACGGCGGCAACAACCCGCCGTTGACCTATCCTGTGACGGGGGCCGCCCCGTCGCAACACCGACGCGCATGGGCGCCAAGGAGGTTGGCCTCCTCCTCGTCTTGCTCCTCTCGCTCATCCTCCCATTCCTCCGGTTCTTCGGCGCTTCTCGGCGTCAAGGCCGAGCCCGCGGCGGAGACGCCAATCGGTCGGCGCAGTCGCAGCGTCGGCATCGTCATCAACGAGGGCGGCCGGCGCGCCCCTCCTCGTCGGCTTCTCCGCGCTTCGTCAAGCCGAAGATGGAGCCGGGGCTGGCGTCGGTGAAGACGGAGCCGGGGCTGACGCCGGTGGAGGCGGAGTTCGACGACGACGACGCGGCCCTAGAATGGGCGCGCCAGGACTCCATTGCGATGGAGAAGGCGCGCCGGGAGAAGGAGAAGGAGCGCCAGCGCGCCGCCCTGCGCCGCTTCGAGGAGCGCCGACGCGGCCGCGTTGAAGACGGGGTCGTCGTCTTATGCGACAGCGACGACGACGACACGCCGCCGCCAGTCCGCCATGGTGACGCCGGGCAGGGGTCCAGCAGGGGCGCCCGCGTCAAGGAGGAGAAGGCCGACGACGACGATGGCGGCGACGGCGGCGACGACTTCAGCCCTTTTCTTTTTTAGATTAGGTTAAAATGTAATGAAAATGTGCGAATTTCACCGAAAATTGTCATGTTTGACCGAAATTTAACTAGTTTTTATCATAACTTCGCCGAACGGTCCTTTGTTTTTTTTAATACGCGCCTGGGGGCCGACGGCTGGGGACCGACTCGCTCCCAGGGTCATTTTTTGCGCTGGCTCATCCCCAGACGGCGCTTTTAGACGCCCCCTGGGGGGCCAACGGCTGAAGATGCCCTTAAAAACACGGTACGAAGTGTGCGCACACGTACATGCACTATATATTCACTTGCGTTGCATGCATGCGCCTTCATGCCAAAATATAAAATATACTGTACGACGTTCTGTCCCATAAGGGCGTCCAGAACGCAACCCATAAAAAACCTACTGCATCCGTTCGTGGATAGAGAGATTAGTCCGCGAATATAAATACGGGAGGCAGCCATCTAACATTAGCCACATACATTTCAAACTATTTTAAACAAATCGGATAAAATTTATGCAAACACAGGCGGATTTTGTATAAACATTACGAATTTCATAAACACAACGGATTTAAGTACATTTCGAACATTTAGAAAAAAGACCTGCCCTTAAACCTATTCTACGGCAGCGGCCCCCGGCGTCCAAGCCTGTGTCGTCCTTCTTCCGCCTTCTCCATAAGCACCAGCGATAAGACCGATGAAGTGAAGGTGTGGTCTCCGGCAAAGAAGAGTAAAATATGGGAGACGGACCGGCCCACTGGGATACCAGGACCCGCCAGCTCATGTGGCCTATCCTCGGAAGAGTCTGCGCCTTGTCCGTCGCCGGTGGACGTGAGGTCCATGAGGGAAATCGAGGCGCCTTAGCTGTCGTCGTCCCATCGGGCCGGCTGATGGTTCATCGGCGGCTTGTAGAAGGCGTAGCTGGCTATGTTCTCTTCTGCGATGGCCTACAGCTATGCCTCCGCCGCTGCCGCTTCCCGTCGAGCGGCGGCTTGAGCACGAATGGCATCATAGATGGCACGCTGCTCCGTGACGAAATTCAGGTTCGCCTCGGCCATGGCCCCAACGTCCATTAATGAAACACAGAAAGCCTTCTCCCGTTCATAAGGATTTTCGATATCCAGCTGATTGCCCGTGAAGTAATAATACGCATCCATGGCTCCGTAATCAAGTATTCCCTCGATTAAAATCTGCCTGGAGTCCTCTGTATGGCCGCTGTCTCTTCCTCTGCTTCGATACTGCTCTCCTCCCTATGGTCAACGGTGGCGATTTTTCTTTAGAGTCTGCTCTCCCACCTGCGTGGCCATCAGCGAACCACAAAGGAGCCCGAAAGACAGGTGCTGGAAGAGATAAGGAGCTCCCTTCACAAAGTGTACCGCCGGCTGGGTTTTGACCTTATCATACATACAATTTATTTTTCTAGATGCTTGCTTAAAATACCTCCCATGTTTTGTGGACTAGTCTATCTTTTTGAAGGGAGATTGAAGCCAAAGTTTGTCAACCACGGATGTGGAGCTGGTCGAGACTTGCGGCTAGATGACACCGGCTGTGCGCGGCAAGGAAAGACTTGCGTCGCGCCAAGACTCAAGACTAATTGATATAATCTAGGAGATGAAAACCTAGGAAATTATATTAGAACTCACTTATATGTTATTTTTTTCATTATTTTATTTTGAGGAAGTGAATTATTTTTGAGAAATCACACTATGGGACTATAGTTTTGATTTCTTGGGTTGGCCATATTGGGCCACATAAATTATGAATTACTTTTCATTGATGGTGTTCTGTATGTCCAGATAGCATAGAGGCAGCCGATCAATATAACCAGTAATGGGTATTCCCATCACATCATGTTTTTGATATATACTCTGTAGTATTTTTGTTGTGCTAGTGAGAAAAGTTCCACAAAAAGAAAATTTCGATTTGACTTCTTTTCACGAAAGACAAATTTTCGGTTAAAATGGCATGAATCGTGACCTATAATAGTAAATAAATTTTGTCTTCTTCACTGTGAAGCCAACGTAGGTTTTTTTGTGTGAAAATTTATATACTAGTGTGTAAGTAAGTCAAGTTTAATCTAAAAATACTTTTGAAGTACTTTGACTTTTTTATTTTTTAAAAATACCCCATATATGGTGTACGGGAGCCGAAGGGTATTTCCGGTCGAATACCCTTCAAGAAACACATGGCAACCAAAGGGGCCTCGGCTTAGAAAACAATGCGCTTTTCTAACAGCCCGAACCATCCACCTAATCCCACGTTAGCTGGGCCTTTTGTTAGGCCTGCTGGCCCAAACTATTCCCTTTGCAAAAAAAAATTAAATGCAGAAAAAACAAGAAAACAGTGAAGAAAACCCAACTGGAAAAACTGAGAAAAAACTGTACAATAAGATGCCACAAAAATCTAGAAATTGCCATCAATTTTTATAATTGTTGAAGCTACTACACAGTACCTACATAAAATTAAAAACGGGATGATAGATGGCAACGAGCAAAAAATTCCATGATGTACAAAAGTAGAAAAAGTTGCCGTGCAACAGGAAATGAATTGCCATGGTTTGTATGAAATTTTGAAATTTGTTCAAATATAAACTGTCGTGGGCGCAAGAAAATTGCCATGGTCTGCACACCAAAAAATGCCATGATGCATAGAAAAAATTGCCATGACCATAAAACTAAATTTGCCATAGTCGCATAAGAAAATAATTTTGACAAGATGCAAAAAGAAAGAAAGATTGCCATGGTCATAAAAACACGCATTGATACCAAAAGCAAATCTATAAGTTAACCAAATGGTGGCCAAAAAGTGGTGTAAATTTTCCGTTGTTTCAAATTTTCTGTGATGCATATTACCCCTTCCATTAACATGTGTTGAAAAATTTGAAAACATTATCATTAGTAAATAATTTTGGCACTTCCATGAGACATGGACCTAAAATTTTGCCATGATCTATAAATTCAAAATTGTCATGGTCAATTACAGAATTTCAATGATTAATGATTTTTTTGCATGCATAGCTAATGAAATTTGCCATGAATCGCAAACTTAATTTGCCATGGTCATTTACTAAAATTTCCCATCATCTTGGTAATTAAAAAATAAATTTTTCCATGGCAATACATCAAACTAAAAATTGCCATGATCAATGAAATAAATTTGCCATGGGTAATGAATGAGAAACTAAAATTTGCCATGATCTATGCACTAAATTTGCCATGGTCAATTATTACCATGATCATGAATAAAATTTGCCATGATTCATTAACCAAATTTGCCATCATTCGTTAACCAAATTTTCCATGACTGTTTGCTAATAATTACCATCGTATTGGCAATAAAAGTAAATTTGCCATGGCAATATAAATGAATTTCTCATACTACAAAGTAAAAATTGACATGTTCCTAAACGAATCAGGTTATGCAGATAGAAAACATATAATTATTGTGTGTTTATACAAAAAAAAGTTTCGAAGTTTGCAATGATGTATGAGGCACACTTCTCATAGAAAAAAGTTGTCGTGCTACAAAGAAAAAATGCCATGGTTTGTACGAAAGTTGTCCAAATATAAATTGCCGTGGTCGCAGAAATTTTCCATGGTCTACAGACAAAAAAATGGAACTAAAATCATCCATGATATATAAACTAATTTTGCCATGGTTAATTCCTAAACTTACCATGATCAAGTGGAAATTATAGTTTCCATGGTTAATCAGTGAGAAACTACAATTTGCCATGGTCTATGAACTAAATTTACCATGGTCAATTTATAAAAATTACCATGATCAACGAAAATAATTTTCCATGATTCATTAACTAAATTTGCCATCATTCGTTAACTAAATTTGCCATGGTTGTTTGCTAATAATTGCAATCGTCTTGGCACTAAAAGTAAATTTGCCATGGCAATAAAATCTATGCTACAGCGTAAAAATTGCCATGTCACGAAGATACAAAAATCATACAATTATTGTGTGATTATACAAAAAAAAGTTTCAAAGTTTATAATGATGTATGAGGCACGCTTCTCGTAGAAACATAAGTTGTCGTGCTACGGAAAAAATTGCCATGGCAAAAGTTGCCATGTGCCAAAAAAGTAGTCAATGTGACTATTATCATGATTTGCAAAAGATATGGTAAAAAGCTATATTGTTATCTTTGTAAAGTTGCCATGATGCATGAAGATAACAATTGTCTAAATTTGCCATGCGACAAAAAAGTAAAAACGTTTGTGGAAGTTGCCATAATTTAGGAAAAAAATGTCCTGACATTTCTATGTCACATTATTAAAAATAAATCTTAAAACATTTGCCATGTGAGCATTGCATAGTTCCAATAAAAATTTGCCATGTGACAATAACAGATTTACCACTAGTCAGCATGAGCACTTTCCAAGATGTGTTTTCCCAGGGGCAAAAAATGTATGCGAAATGCCATGGGACATATTGTTGTGCTAATAATCAAGAATTTATTAAGTATACTTGAAACTACAAAAAAAACATATGGACAGGACGCTTGCGATAGTAAACCATACAAAAAAAATGCCAAAATAGCTATAGAAATAAGTATTGATATAATTTGCCATGTGTTATTTTTAGCATGAACAAATACTAGGGTGGAAATGACGACTAAGGATGGACACTCAAAAATTGCATATCAAAATGCATCTACCCATTCTGGGCACTTGCCTACAAGAACGAGTAGTCTTTTTGCTTAGCTAGTGAATCGATCAAGATGCTGTGGAATCCGTGGAAAGAAAAAGAAATCCTAGTTCACCTCCTGGTTGTGCATCAAGATCAAGATCCTGCGGAATCACCATGGAATCAGCGGCTAGGTGTGACTCGCTCAAACGAGAGATTCTTACGGCAGCGGCGTTGAGCAAGGGGTTAACGTACCGGCCGGAGAGAGTGGCAAAGCCGCGAAAAGGTTTGACCAAGCCACCGCCGCAAGGTGAACGGAATACCTGGCCATGGGTGACTCCCGGCGAGCAGTTCCCCTTCGGCACATCGCAGGAAAGAAGACGGCGTCCCCGTCGACGAGCAGCTCGACTGCAGGCGGCAGGGCGTCGTCCACCTCCTGGTTGACCTCCGCCACATGCCGACGCTGAAGCGCCGCGGCGGCGACGGCGGCGGCGTCAGATCGCTGCTGCTCTCTCCCTCCGCGCCACGCATCCTCGAGCGCCGCGACTTTCTCGAGCTGGCGCCATCGCCGAGATCCGTGGACAGGCTGCCGCAACACCCTCACCGGCGACCGCTGCCGCTATCCCCCTCTGCGCCCGCCCCTTCGACAGCGCCGCGTCGGAGACGGCTCTGCTCCTCCCCCTTCCGTGCCCCGCATCCTCAAGCGGCTACGCTTTCTCCAACTACCGGCATGCCGCCGAGATCCACGGGCTGGCCGCTGCACACACCTTCGCCCGCGATCTGGTTGGGGTGGAATCCATTTGTGTGGTCGGGGCGGAAGAGAAAGGGAGTGGACTAGTCTAGAAATGGATAGTGAAGTGGGCCGTCTCACCACGAGAGAAAAAGGTTCGCGCTGACCCCTCGTCCTTGCGAACAGTTCACGACCGATGACGTGGCCACGAATTTACGTCAAAAATAATGCGGGTGATCAGGCGATGGATGAAGCGTTCGAGCCGATCTCCTAAAAACCTGACGTTCGGGCGTTATTGTTTCCGGAAATGTAAGCTGAATACCTTAGCTTTCCCAGGGTCCTCGTTAAAGCAGCACACCACCGCGAGCATCCCGAGCACGGACGTCTCCAACACGCCATGGTTCACCACCTAGAAGATGCCCATCGTCTCTGTGGCCGCCCTCACGGCGCTGACCACTGAGGCCTGCATGGATGGTGTCACGAGGCCGCGAGGTCGATGATTGGGATGGCGAAGCGGTGCTCATGACGAGGCTAAGGAGATTTGTTTATCGTGAAAGTACACATTTTCCCTTTTTCGAGAAGCACAACTTGTGGATGCTTGAAGCATTTAACATGGTGATGTGTGTAAGTTGATCTATATCCTCGCCCCTTCTTATATAGGTTTTCCATGAAGGGGCGGGTGGGCAGGAATATATATACATGGGCCCAGCACATTTTGGTGCCTGTAGGCACGGTCTGGAGGTTTCGAGAATCCTCCGATAGGGTTTCAGCTAATCGAGGGGATTTTCGACCTCGGTGCAGAAATTCTAGGGCATGTTTCATGCTATCTAGAAACTCTCTGTAGGCGTCTGGACGTCGACATGGATGTTTTGGGCAGACCCTGGGGCAGTCCAGTAGCTCTCTGGACACATGAGAGATTATTGGGCAACACCTCTCTTGTTGCCTTGGAGGTCGCCTTCGTGATATGCACCTTCGTCTTTGTGGTTCTTCCTTCGGTTACATGCTTCAATATTGGATTGTGTAGGCAATGTCTTATTCATGACCCCTCCTCAACATTCATAATGCTGGCCACAAACCTAAATTCGCCCAAGGTATGAGTCTTAAGTAGTATACCATCCTTGAAAGTTGCAACACATATAAAGGAAAAGATTCACCTTTGTAGGCCATCTATGCGTGTCACCTAGTGTTGAATCATTCCACAAGGTGATGTCTGTAGTTTGCTCCTCATCATCATGCCTCTTCGAATGACCAAATATGTCAAATAGAGACATGGGGAGCGGGTTCGGAAATATGCTAATAGCAATGTTAACTTTTCTTAGTTGCTTTCAAGGTAATGCGCAATGATGACTTCTGTAAATGTGCAACTAAATTAAGTGCCCTATATGAGAAGATACTACTACCACAAGAAAGAAAGGTAAAAAGCTAGCAATAACAAGCTCACAGTAAAGGTTAAGGACTGAAGCAACCACAAGTTGGATACAAATATTTATCCTAAAGTATGCATGCGGGGGTGGAAGAAAATATGCATCACCATCATAGAGACAGATAACAAAACTTAAATTGTACAAGTAAATGAGAAAATAAAATCGAGCATTGTAGGCTCATTACCTCTAGAATACTTACATTTACATATAAATCATGTTAATTACATATCTCACAAGAAAACTCGTGACCAAGAATTCATAAATAGCTATTACGTAGGTTAATACACATGACTATTACATCATGATGATGGCAAACTCCTCCTTGCAATCGATTGCGAACTCCCTTAGAGGAACCCAAAGTTTATCCATTTGAATGCCCTTAAGCTATTATGTTTGAGATCTTGGCATATACTTTCGCCTAACATGTCATAAATTTATTTGTTCTCAACCTAAATTATGTTATGGTGCAAACTGAAGGTTGATTTGGCTAGGCATGATTTCAATCTTTGTTCGGTACAAGAATTAAACTAGAAGTACTTTGTAGGTGCGGTAGGATAGGTTTGCAAGATAATAAAGAACGTGGAAATAAAAGTTAGGTGCTATAAAGAAACGATTAACTTAGTATAACGAGTGTGGATTAGTAGTGGTAGGATTTGCGGAATTGTCCTTAAGCAATCGACTACGTTACTAGATTGATAGCAAGTTTTTATGTGGGTGAGGCCACTACTAGCATTTCATCCCTTACTTGGAAGTCTATGCACTTATGATTGGAACTATTAGCAAGCATCCACGACTATTGACGTTCATTAAGGTAAAACTCAACCATAGCATTAAGATATATATTAGTCCCCCTTCAATCCCGTATGCATCAATTTCTATGGTAGGAAGAAGCTTCTGTCACCCTTGCCCTCCAATGCATAGTCCTATCAACATACACTAGTAACGGAGCTTTAAAACCGGTTCGTAAGGGCCTTTAGTGCCGGTTCCATAACCGACACTAATTGGTGGGCACTAAAGGCCCCCCCTTTAGTACCGGTTCGGCACGAACCGGCGCTAAAGTGCCACCACGTGGCGTGAGCTCGCGCCCTGGTATGGGGGACCTTTAGTACCGGTTGGTATTACCAACCGGTACTAAAGGTTTTTTTTTAATTTTTTTTTGAAAATTTTGGATTTTTTTTTGATTTTTAATTTTTCTGAATTATTTGGTGATTTAGTCTCTAATCACATGTCTTAACTGCTCAAGTGTGGATCACTCATTCCAAATCATCTAACTTCCCGACCGGTCACCCATCCCTCTCACTACTCCAGCCTGAGCACGCTTAACTTTCGGGTTCTATTCTCCTTCGTTTCAAAGTCTGCACTTGTTGTTTTCCTGACAATAGTAAGGTGTCAATCCTATTAACCCTTAGGAGTTTAGCTTGAGCATGAAGTCACACATTTCACTGTTTGAGTTTGAAACTATTATTCTAAAAAACAGTAATTATTTAGTAACACTAATATTTCTTGAATAAGTTTGACTATAGTTTGACCATAGTTTGACCACAGTTTGACCATAGTTTGAACAGATTTGACCAAAATTCAAAAAATTAAAATAATTATTTAGTAACACTAATATTCTTGAATAATTATGTAGTAACCTTAATACTTTTTGAATAAGTAGTTTGACCAGATTTAACAATTTTTTTTAAAAAAACTTAAATTCGACCATATCTTTTTTTCCTTTTGGAATTTGAGGATTCTAAAAAATTGCAAACAGGCGGTAGGCGGTCTCCATCGGATGCGGATTTTCGTGCTGAATTTTTTGATATATTATACGTTTTTTTCCGACATCGTATGCAAAAGTTATAGCCGTTTTACATTTTCCCTACACTTTTTGCAAAACATGTCCAAATTTAAGTTTTCAAATTTTCCTAACTAGTAGATGTAGTAATATGACTACCTCTCATAGGATTTAATTTTTTGAAGTTTTTATCATTTTCTTTTGATTTTTT
>NW_024114606.1:0-9233 GCF_003073215.2 Triticum urartu | reverse complement strand
GAATGATGTGATGGACAAGACCCAATCCTAAACATAGCATAAGATCGTATAGTTCGTTTGCTAGAGTTTTCCAATGTCAAGTATATTTTCCTTAGACCATGAGATCGTGTAACTCCCGGATACCGTAGGAGTGCTTTGGGTGTACCAAACGTCACAACGTAACTGGGTGACTATAAAGGTATACTACAGGTATCTCCGAAAGTGTCTGTTGGGTTGACACGGATCAAGACTGGGATTTGTCACTCCGTGTGACGGAGAGGTATCACTGGGCCCACTCGGTAATGCATCATCATAATGAGCTCAAAGTGACCAAGTGTCTGGTCACGGGATCATGCATTACGGTACGAGTAAAGTGACTTGCCGGTAACGAGATTGAACGAGGTATAGGGATACCGACGATCGAATCCCGGGCAAGTAACATACCGATTGACAAAGGGAATTGTATACGGGGTTGCTTGAATCCTCGACATCGTGGTTCATCCGATGAGATCATCGAGGAGCATGTGGGAGCCAACATGGGTATCCATATCCCGTTGTTGGTTGTTGACCGGAGAGCGATCTCGGTCATGTCTACATGTCTCCCGAACCCGTAGGGTCTACACACTTAAGGTTCGGTGACGCTAGGGTTGTAGGGATATGTATATGCCATAACCCGAATATTGTTCGGAGTCCCGGATGAGATCCCGGACGTCATGAGGAGTTCCAGAATGGTCCGGAGGTAAAGAATTTTATATAGGAAGTTCTATTTCGGCCGTCGGGACAAGTTTCGGGGTCACCGGTATTGTACCGGGACCACTGGAACGATCCCGGGGGTCCACCGGGTGGGGCCACCTATCCCAGAGGGCCCCATGGGCTGAAGTGGGAAGGGATCCAGCCCAAAGTGGGCTGGGGCGCCACTTCCCCTAGGGCTCATGCGCCTCGGGTGGGGGAAACCCTAAAGGAAGAGTCCTAAAAGGGGAAGGCACCTCCTAGGTGCCTTGGGGAGGAGGGATTCCTCCCTTGGCCGCCGCCCCCTACGAGATTGGATCTCCTAGGGCCAGCGCCCTCCCCTAGGCTCCCTATATATAGTGGGGGGGGGAGGAGGGCCTCTCACCCCACGCCTTTGGTGCCTCCCTCTCCCTCTCCAACACATCCTCCTCCTCCATAGAGCTTGGCGAAGCCCTGTCGGAGTACTGCAGCTCCATCGCCACCACGCCGTCGTGCTGCTGCTGGAGCCATCTCCCTCAACCTCTCCCTTCCCCTTGCTGGATCAAGAAGGAGGAGACGTTACACTGACCGTACGTGTGTTGAACGCGGAGGTGCCGTCCGTTCGGCGCTAGGATCTTCGGTGATTTGGATCACGTCGAGTACGCCTTCCTCATCCCCGTTCTTTGAACGCTTCCGCGCGTGATCTACAAAGGTATGTAGATGCAATCCGATCACTCGTTGCTAGATGAACTCCTAGATGGATCTTGGTGAAACCGTAAGAAAATTTTTGTTTTCTGCAACGTTCCCCAACACCATCCCAGTGAGCAACTCCTGGAACATTGAGCATCTTCGCAAGTTTTACCCATAAGGCGAGGTTTGCCGGACCCCCCGGCAAGCCACCTTTTGTACAAGCCTTGCCGGTGAGGCATGTAACCCTTTGTACAAAGCCAGGCGCAGACCCTGAGCATAAATAAATGAAGCGTTGGCGCCCTAAGTTATAGTATGCATGCTAGGTCAAGTCTCGTCCTTGGTTAGGGTCGATAGTGGTTAGCAGCGGCTAACCCCTAGCTTAGAGGTCGAGTCCGCGTCTATCTGTTCTTCTCTGTCTTCTTTGGTTCACAGGACACATAAGTATCCTTGCCAAAATGCCTTGGGAGAAGGGGGACGGATCGGCATCTGGGACCCGGCAAGCCAGTATTGCCGGGGGCTACAGGAGCGAAGATTCACCCGAGGCAAGCTAGGGTTGCCGGGGGCTGCAGGCTCAGATAAGTTCTCCATCCCTTATCATGCATTTCCTTATGGACTGAGGTATGTGAAACCTCGTTTTACCCTTAGGCTACCGTGCTCCCCTAACTCTAGGCCCTAGGGCTCGTTCCTGGTGAAGGAAATATGCCCTAGAGGCAATAATAAAGTTATTATTTATTTCCTTATATTCATGATAAAATGTTTATTATTCATGCTAGAATTGTATTAACCGGAAACATAATACATGTGTGAATACATAGACAAACAAAGTGTCACTAGTATGCCTCTACTTGACTAGCTCGTTAATCAAAGATGGTTATGTTTCCTGACCATGAACAATGAGTTGTTATTTGATTAACGAGGTCACATCATTAGTTGAATGATCTGATTGACATGACCCATTCCATTAGCTTAGCACCCGATCGTTTAGTATGTTGCTATTGCTTTCTTCATGACTTATACATGTTCCTATGACTATGAGATTATGCAACTCCCGTTTGCCGGAGGAACACTTTGGGTGCTACCAAACGTCACAACGTAACTGGGTGATTATAAAGGAGCATTACAGGTGTCTCCAAAGGTAGATGTTGGGTTGGCGTATTTCGAGATTAGGATTTGTCACTCCGATTGTCGGAGAGGTATCTCTGGGCCCTCTCGGTAATGCACATCACATAAGCCTTGCAAGCACTGCAACTAATATGTTAGTTGTGAGATGATGTATTACGGAACTAGTAAAGAGACTTGCCAGTAACGAGATTGAACTAGGTATTGGATACCGACGATCGAATCTCGGGCAAGTAACATACCGATGACAAAGGGAACAACGTATGTTGTTATGCGGTCTGACCGATAAAAGATCTTCGTAGAATATGTAGGAGCCAATATGAGCATCCAGGTTCCGCTATTGGTTATTGACCGGAGACGTGTCTCGGTCATGTCTACATTGTTCTCGAACCCGTAGGGTCCGCACGCTTAAGGTTTCGATGACAGTTATATTATGAGTTTATGCATTTTGATGTACCGAAGTTTGTTCGGAGTCCCGGATGTGACCACGGACATGACGAGGAGTCTCGTAATGGTCGATACATAAAGATTGATATATTGGAAGCCTATATTTGGATATCGGAAGTGTTCCGGGTGAAATCGGGATTTTACCAGATTACCGGGAGGTTACCGGAACCCCCCGGGAGGTATATGGGCCTTACTGGGCCTTAGTGGAAGAGAGGAGAGGTGGCCAGAGATGGGCCGCGCGCCCCTCCCCCCTTGGTCCGAATAGGACAAGGAGAGGGGGCCGGCCCCCCTTCCTCCTCTCTCTCCTCTTCCCCCCCCCTCCGCGAATCCTATTCCAACTAGGAAAGGGGGGGAGTCCTACTCCCGGAGGGAGTAGGACTCCTCCTGGCGCGCCTCCTCTTGGCCGGCCGCCCCCCCCTTTGAGCCTTTATATACGGAGGCAAGGGGCACCCCTAAGGACACAAGTTGATCCACGTGATCATATTCTTAGCCGTGTGCGGTGCCCCCTTCCACCATAGTCCTCGATAATATTGTAGCAGTGCTTAGGCGAAGCCCTGCGACGGTAGTACATCAAGATCGTCACCACGCCGTCGTGCTGATGGAACTCTTCCCCGACACTTTGCTGGATCGGAGTCCGGGGATCGTCATCGAGCTGAATGTGTGCTAGAACTCAGAGGTGCCGTAGTTTCGGTGCTTGATCGGTCGGGCCGTGAAGACGTACGACTACATCAACCAAGTTAACGCTTCCGTTGTCGATCTACAAGGGTACGTAGATCATACTCTCCCCTCTCGTTGCTATGCATCACCATGATCTTGCGTGTGCGTAGGATTTTTTTTGAAATTACTACTTTCCCCAACACGCACCACTAGTGGATGCCCTGGCAATTTCTTCAGCAGCTGGAATGGAGTCATCAGCCCTGGAACTAGCATTTTCTTCAGCAGCCTGAACTTCATCAGCGGTGCTGGCGTGTTCTTCAGTCGCCTGAGCAGAAGCTTCAGCCTAAGGAATCTCTTGTTGCATTAGGGCTGCAACGTCGGTGAACTTCTCAGTCAGTTTCACAAACCTGACTTTGGCTCCTTTCCAGTCAGCATAGTATGAATTGAATTTGTCGCTGAGGGTTTTGATTTCAGACTGAATCTTGATGAGTTCATCAGTCGTCATTTGGACCACGTTGGCCTTCAGAAACATCTCTTTCTTGTACTGAGCCTTCTTGATCTGCCTGGCCTGGTCATACTTCCACTTCTCCTCTTGGATGAAGTGAGTCAGCATGTCACTACTAGGGAAAAGCCTAGCAGAAGCGCGGGTTTTGGGCCTATTAGTAGCACGGGGGCCGGCGCTACTAATAAGGCGCTACAGCTAACGTATAGTAGTAGCGCTGGTTCACCCGCGCTACTGCTACACAAGTGTTGCAGCAGCGCGCTTAAAGGAAGCTCGCTGCTGCTAATAGCTATAGCTACAACCGCGCTACTGCTACAACCGCGCTACTGCTACAACCGGCATATTTGTTTTGTATTTGAACAGGCTTTATAGAAGAATCTTTAGCACATACAAATGTCATCATGATACACATAGCAATGCCTGCGAGACCACAAATGTAATCATAGCATATACATACAAATAGTCTCGTCATAATCATCATCGAACACAAAATGGTATCTTGTCATCATCTCAAAAATAGCGATACATGCAAGTCTCGAATACTTGCAACTACAACGTCATCCATCTAAACAAAGGTATACGCGAGAAGAGCTATCACTATGAGTGAGAGCGGAACTATGCAGTACATGAGATGGCGGTTACGAGTCCTCTCTCGCGCTAGCGTGAACCTCAAGTAACTAGCTTCTCCTTCTTGTCTGCTTTTGAAGCCTTTATGGCTGGCGGCTGAGAACCCATTCACTTGCGCCTGACACTCATGCCACTCGTTGTACACCCCCGGAACCTTCCCTTTGTACACGACATAGCAGTTCCATCTCGCCATCAAGAAACTAGGTACCTGTTAGAGATGCATGTTCATGAAGAGGATGTACAATCATATATATGCAACAAAATATACTAGAGAACACCGAAAAAGAAAGGGTTAGGAACTAGATGCAACATACAGTACGCAAATTAATTAACTAGAGGTACGCAGGTCATCGTACGCAAACTAACAAAGTAGCGTTACGCAAGTTCGGCAGGGATCGTGGACATCACAGAGTTTCATCGCTACAAATAGTATACAAGTTCAACCGACACATATCATCATCATCGGCATCATAAATCACGAGAAGTTCCATCCTTCCATATCATCGAGGATGGACCCTAGCTTCTTGAACGGCGTGAGGTCTAGATGTTGCATGCCTATGCGAGTTCGGACGTCATCTCGCGATATAGGGCCGTGGTGGAACATCCCCTTCTCATCGACGACTTCTTTCATGATGATCGTCGCAATGTCGCTTTGGATGCGAAAGAAGTCATCTCTAAGTTTATAATCCGCTTCTCCATGAGATTCTAGCCACTTGTGGATATGATCATCATTTCTGCTTCTCATGCGAAGCTTTTGGTGATCCATGTTGAATTGAATCATGAGATGGAGGATGTAGAATCCATCCTTATTGCTTGGTTTTGGGACATGGATGCAAGAGAAATTAGTTTTATGCGTGAAACCCATCTTCTTGTTCCTTTGTTTCCTGATCTGCATGTGGCCACCTCTAAAGCTGAAGCCTTGGAGAGCATCATCTAGAATATTCATTATGTGGGTGTAGTCCTTTTTCTCATAGTCTCTGGAAGGGTCATAATACACGGTGTGGGAGACTTGCGGATAAAGAACCATAAGGACGGCGCGCCCGTTGCTGCGGGGAAAAGACACCTCAAATTATTCCCCATAGAGAGAGAAGGAATGATTGAAATGTATGAAAGGGTTGTTCGAAACTGACTTACTTTGGATGATAAGGCACGAGGACAATTTCCCAGTCCTTATTCTGTACCATGAAGTTTTGGAGGTACTCCCTAGCAGTTTCACACTCAAACTCGCCGAGACTCAAGAAAGACTGGTGCATGTAGTATGGATCCGCCACACAGATTTGCGAGTCTTCTTCACTGTTCATGACGGAGCTCATATGTAGCGCAAAAAGGCGGACGATTGTAAAATCGAGCCGCCTTGTCAGAAACATCTCAAAGATATGGTTAAACCGCAGGAAGAACACCTCTGCGGGCCGTGTCTCGACGTAGCACTTCCCCTCAGGCACACGAGCCGCGTATGTCGGATATCCTGGATCCTTCGAGGCTAGTAGGCTTTTCTCAGTCGACAACACATGGTCGTGCAGTCTCCTGAGATCCCCTAATAGTGCCTCCAGCGGTTTCGGCGGTAGCATCGGCTCGCCCGTGAGATGGAACATGGCCGCACCTTTCACGGGTACACGCTCTTCAGAATGCATCGTCTGGCTACTATGTGCTCTGGCTTGTTTGGAGGCAGCTATCTTCCCCGATCTCTTTCTCTCCTTTTTCTTGGGCACACCTTCTAGACCGTTCCTTAACCCCTGCCCCAGTGTTCCCGGGCTAAGTACTGTACGACCCTCGCGCCGGGATAGTTGAGCCTGTGTTGAGGCGGCATCTTCAGGCGTGTCTTGTGAGGATTTCATGAAGAGAGACTTTTTGCAATCCCTGCTATGACCTTCCTGCCCGGGCATATCATCCATATCCTCATTAGCAAGCTGATAGCCCGATTCGTCATATGGTTGACTCATCAATTCTATGTCACAGGCATACGCGTTTGTATTGAGGAAATCCATAGGGTCGACCTCCGTCTCATCATCCATTTTCTGTTCTACAGGACAAATTACATCAGCCAGCACTATTGCACCCCCTTCATCATGTCGTCCGCCGCTCTCACCCGGCACTACAGGAGCTGGTAATTGCGTAGGCGGGGTGGTGGTCTCCGCACATGCTTGTTGATGTGTGGTTATTGGTGTGCTCTCGGCCGGCTCCAGACGAATAAGATTCTTCGGCCATAGAAGCACCCAACCCTTGCAGCTTCCAATCCGCAGCGGGGTCTGGTCGTCCGCTCCCACATGTTGTACTGGAGGAGGCAAATCCTCATGCCCCTATTTCACGCTGGACAAGCTAACCCTGAAGTGCCCAGCAGGGATCGGCTGGTTGTGGAACGTGGGTTGCAAGGGGTCCCTTATCATCCCCTTTCCCACGTCCACCTTCTGGCCTTTGATCAAGTAGAGTATGGTGCACGGGGTTTCTTTCGCCTGCAAACACATATGTCTGTGGCGTAAAACATCTAAAAGGCAACAAAAATGGAATATTATATATATATATGGTGGTGCGACATGTAATTACCGTGATGGCGTCGAGCTCAGCCAAAGACTAAGGCCCACCGAGCGCGCCAGAGACTGAAGACGGGCTGCTATGAGCGGGAGCAGCTGCGAGAGGAGGCCCAGTTGCGTGGGCAAGTGATGGTGCGACGATGTTGTTGTTCATGGAGTTGCTCCCGTTGAAACTGGGCAACTGGAAATCATGTACCGTCTTGTCTGGATTTTCCTTCGTCTAGTTGATGATAACTGGAACCAAGTTAGTAGCAAAATCATTTCTGCAGGCAGTTATAGCTGCATTGACTGCCTGCTGTAACAACTCATATTTGTCCTCGGCTGCTTTTTTCGCGTCCTCAGCTGCTTTTTTCTCGACCGCAAGCTTCACCTTCGCATCGATGTCCGCCTGACTAAACTTCTTTTTCTGCTTCTTGGCCTCTGGGCCCTCGTTGTAAAACACCTTCCACGTGGCGCCGTCTCCAGCGCCGTGCACACGACCATATTGCGGCCGCTGGCCCAAAGGGAGTCCCTTAAGTTCGTTCAAGGCCCGGTTGAGAGGGGTGTCCCACTTGGGCCTCATCGGAGAAGTAGGGCTTTCGGCTGCAAGCTGGTGTTGCTTCTCCAGTAGTCTAATCAATTTCCTCGTGATCTTGTCCATGTAAAAAACCTTTTTCTCCTTGTCCCACTTGTAGCGGGCCCTGATGAAGTCATGCTCCAATGGGTTGGTGAACTTCGTGAAGGGGTCTGGGAGACCCGCGGCTTCATGTTCCGCGTCCTCCTTATCCCATATGGGCCTTTTACCGAGGTAGCCACGGCTTCCGAGGCGATGCTTCCCCGTGTTCCTTTGCTGAAGCCTCTTGAATTTCGCAGCCTTAGCCTTGGCGTCCTCGGTAGCGCAAGTGTCCTTGAACTTTTCGAACTCCTCTTCCGTAAGTGTCGGATTTTCCTCCAGAATCTTGGACGGGGGTTCCTCAGCCTTAATAGCTCGTTTCACCCTTGATTTCCAGGAGGCCAAATCATTACTGAACATGCCCATGGCGTGATTGTTAATCTTTTTCATCTTCGGATCATCCCACGGTTGTTCTATGTTATCATCCCGGTCGGGGAACTTGAATCTCTTGTGCAACTTCGTTAGGAGCAACTGCGTCAAATGTTCTTTACTCCTTAAGTCATCGCCGTTGATGCTCGCGCATTCCCGTAGGATGCGTCCTACTTGGTTCCCATAGCACTTGCGAGGTTCTTCCGGCTCTAACGGCTCAAACTTGCCAGGTGCCATCCTTGTGATCACAAGTCATCCAATCCCTAGTTTGTTAGGTTTTCATATCCTCTGCTTCTTATGTTTCCTCTTTTCGGTACCGGCATCGGCGCCGGTATCTTCCCCGCCGGTACCTTCCCCACCGGTCTCGGCGCCGCCATCAGTGCCAGTGCCGTCGGTGTCGGTGTCAGTACTATCATCGAGGCGGACCTGCAAACCTTGCTTAGCAGTTAAAAAGTCGAGGTAGTCTTGTTCACCCTCATAATCCATCTCGTCTGCATCTTGGTCAGAAGGCCCAGTTTCTTCGTTGTTCGACATGTTTCCTATGATTAAGTGTCCTCATTTATTTCTAAAAGTATGAATAAATGAAAATGAGATAAAAAAGAAATCTATGTGCCAGCACTCGATATGCCAACTATGTAGCACAAATCATGCCTTTATTCACGGGAAATTTCGGCATGATCTTTGCTAAAAAATGGACATATCGAGCGCCTGAAATTCAACGGAACAGAAATGAATCAACATTCCGGCGTAACATAGGCCACTCGGATCATTTACCAAAACATGACATGTCCAAAACATGACATATCCACATATCACATGTCCAGTTCAAATTTGCATATAAATTCAGCTAATTTTGAAACCTATCTAAATTCATAACTAAATAGATAACCTAATTAACATAACTAAAACCTAAATAAATTAACCCTAGCTAGCAGAGAGAGAGAGGGGGGGGGGT
>NW_024114605.1:0-9138 GCF_003073215.2 Triticum urartu | reverse complement strand
TAGCTTGGTGAAGACAAGGATTTGGTAGACCAGTTCCAGTTGCTGTGACAACTGTACGTCTGGTTAGGGAGGCTGAGATTGAACTCAGAAGACTGTGTCTTCACCTTATTCCCCTTGAGCTAAGGACACCCAGTCCTCGCCCAATCACTCTGGTAAGTCTTCAAGGTAGACTTCCAAACCTTCACAGACTCCATTCACTGGCAATCCACAATGACTCTTGGATCCTCAGAACGTGACGCCTAACTAGCTGGAGGATGCATAGTCCTCAAGTGTAACAAGTCTTCAGGTCACGCGGACAGAAAGACTTCAGTGATGCCTAACACTCTTTGGCTCTGGGTGTTTTGGGCTTTGTCCTCGCAAGGATCTTCTCTCTCAAAGGCTTTGGAGGTGGGTTGCTCTCAAACGACAAAAGTCGTGCACTAACTCTGAGCAGCCACCAATTTATGGTGTAGGGGGTGGGCTATTTATAGCCAGGAGGCAACCCGACATGATATGTCCGAAATGACCCTGGTCACTAAGGAACCGACATGTGTCCAACGGTCGGATTTCAAACACACGCGGCAGCTTGGCTTGGGCTACAAGCAAAGCTGACTCATCCAACTCTGGATAAGATTTGCTCTCATTGTTTCGCTCGAAGACATAGGATTTTGGTTGAGCATCACTCAGTCACCTGACTTTGTTCACTTGGACCCCACTTAACAGTACGGTGGTTCCTATGACTCAATAAAGAAGAAAAGGAAACTACGAAAGAAACTATGTCTTCGCACTCCATAGTCTTCAAGTGAATGTCTTCACAGGTCATTATTTCAATGTGAATGTCTTCAGGAACCACCATTGTCTTCAATGTCTTCATACATTTTTAGGGGTCATCTCTGGTAGGTAAACCGAATCAATGAGGGACTACTACCTGTGTTATCCTGCAATTCTCACAAACACATTAGTCCCTCAACCAGGTTTGTCGTCAATACTCCAAAACCAACTAAGGGGTGGCACTAGATGCACTTACAACCCCCTTGTCATTTTTGAGCTTATGATGTGTATAGAGAGGGCCCAGATACTCTCTCCGATACTCGGAGTGAAATCCTAATCTCGATCTATGCCAACACACCTTCGGAGATACCTGTAGAGCATCTTTATGATCACCCAGTTATTTGTGACGTTTGATAGCACACAAGGTATTCCTCGGTATCCGGGAGTTGCATAATCTCATAGTCGAAGGAATATGTATTTGACATGAAGAAAGCAATAGCAATAATGAACGATCATTATGCTAAGCTAACGGATGGGTCTTGTCCATCACATCATTCTCCTAATGATGTGATCCCGTTATCAAATGACAACACATGTCTATGGTTAGGAAACCTTAACCATCTTTGATCAACGAGCTAGTCTAGTAGAGGCTTACTAGGGACACGGTATTTGTTTATGTATTCACACATGTATTTAAGTTTCCGATCAATACAATTCTAGCATGAATAATAAACCTTTATCATGAATAAGGAAATATAAAATAACAACTTTATTATTGCCTCTAGGGCATATTTCTTCAGTCTCCCACTTGCACTAGAGTCAATAATTAGATTACATGCCATGTGATATTAACACCCGAGTCTTTGATTGATGTTTTGTCGGTTCTTGTGGTAAGAGGCTTAGTCAATCATGGTTGGGTGCGTACATTGCAGCTATATTTCTTTGAACTTATCAAGTTGGGCCTGTAGCCTAACTTTGATACTCACGAACTCGGTGCTTCATGCTTACAAGTGCAAATTCTTGATTCAGAAGTTGATCTGTTGAATACCTGGGGAAAGCATTGAAGAGTTGCCACAATCTTAATTGCAACATCTCAATTCAATGGTGGTCTTCATGATCTGGTATTCTAGTTAAAATTTAACTTGCAGAACACGAAACAACCAAGGTGGGTGGTTATGGGAATATGCATTTTCATTTATGTTTCCATGAGGTATATATAAGTAAGGACCTTAAGGTGATACTACCCTCACTATACGTCATAGTATCCTGGTGATGAAACAAAACAATGAGACCGATGCTCGATACCACTTGTAGGATTGAACTATAATCTAGAGGGGGTGATTAGACTTCTTGCAAAATTAAATTATTATTTTCTACTTTTAGTCCTTGGCAGATTTTGCAAGTCTAGTAACACCCTACACATGCAAGTATATCATAGGCAGCGAAAAGTAAGACACTTAAGTGATAGTATTAGATGGGTTTGGAGAAATGCAATTAATGGTGAACGGAAGATTTGAGTGTGGTCGATGGTGGTGCTATATACTCAAGTTTGGATAGAGGTTCCATTTAAGGATAATGTCTCAAGGTAACGGTTGCAAGATTCCACTAGGATCAAGCCCGCGAAGGGGTCACCCATAAAGGGTACGAAGAAGAACCTTGCCTATCACCATGGTTACGCGCACAAAGGACTAGCCTCACTCAGGGTAGATTCTTCACAAAGTGCGATCTCCTTGCCCTCACAAACTTCTTAGTTTATCACACAATTAGGGACTCCAAGCAAACCTAGCCAATCTTAAGGCAGCACCAAAGGTAAAAGGTGGGGTTGTTGAGGATGAATCTTTCTCTTGCGCTTAAAAGTAATGTCTAACTCTCAAACACTCTCTCATAGATTTTAGCTTTGGTTAGGAGAGGGTTTGGGTTGAAGCATTGAGGGTGACTAGAATGAGGGTTCTATGGTTGGGTGGAATCCCTTTCATCTCAACACAAGGATGGGGATCTCTCTCTCTCTCTCTCAGAATATGGGTATGAAATATGTATGGATGATTCGCTTGGTTGCTTATGAGAATTTGGTGGAGTGTGTGGGTATATATAGGCAGAAAAGACCAACCGTTACATCACCTTTATGCACTACTCGGTGAGAACGTAAAAACCATCGGTGAGACTGATTAGAACAAAAGCTTGTACTTTGCGTTTCAGTGAGGCCAAGTGATACGGTGATGCCTCCGAGTTGTGATGACCTAGCATTTATACTTCGGTATACCGACTAAAACCATTCAGAAATTCTGATGAATTTAGTTGGAACAGAATGGCTCCCGGGCACTGAGTCTATTCGTTGATGACCTAGTCATTGAAAATTCTAGGGTTTAGGAATGACTGGTCATGAATGGCTCAGTGCTCGGGTGTATTATTTTCCGTGAGTCCAAGTATTACTTAGGGTTTGTGACATAGTGGAATGTGGGAATTTGAATCAGGCTTTTGGAGCATCATTTCTTAGCACTGAGCAGTGTGTCCATGATACAACCTCACCCCCTTTTGGTACTATTGGCTACTATGACTCAATGTGATCTTGGTATACAATTAAATGGTAGTCTTGAGGCATTGAACACATGTGTCCTTAGATTTTGAAGAGGGTCACACTTCAACAAAGTTGTATAGAATGCTTGCTTGAGATTCTTTTTGAATGCATTAGTTCATGATATATGTTTGGTGAATTACGAAAACATATGGGGATTAGTCTTTAATTCCCGCTTTTTGGTAATTTGATGAAAATATAGGATAATTCCAATGGATTAATCTTGAATAACGTGTGTTTGCGAAGTATGTGATAGCGGCTAGTTATAGAATTTGGTGCATTATTTGAATTTGAGTTTGAATGCAAATGCCATCGTTGGGCTATGGATAATCTCATGTCTACATTGGTGGAGCATCAAAAGAATTAAAATTAAAATAAGCCGGTAACAAAAACACATGTGATGCCATGATAAATGCTTAAAGCTAACGAATGGTGCAAGAAGTTGGTCATCACAATGAAAATATTTAATCCAAGAATAAATGAATATAAGGATGTCTTAGAAAAGCAACACTTTTTACTCAGTTAATCATATTATCTCACTTTGGGTCAGATAGCAATTTTTTGGAGATGATCTAAGTGTATCGAGGCACTGTGATCCATGGTTGCAGGTGTGTGAAAACTTCTAGCAGCTTCGGCAAGCATCAAAATCGGAATCATTCATGGGTTTAACCGTTGCTAAGTTACGAATCAACTCTAAAGCCCGCTCCGCCTCTAAATCCATAATATCATTGGCTGAATTTGAAATTTCACTATCATTACTACCTAGTGAAACTCCTAATTGGATTGCATTATTAATAATCTCATCATTAGAAAAAATGCAAAATTGAATTAGAGGTATTAACCGACATACCAGTAATGACCTCAATGTCACGAAGCTTGGCCGCCCTCATGGCGCACCGCAGCTGTATGTCGTCCACCTCCGAAATATCCTGGAGACGGCAGCTCACCCGTCGCCCCTCAGAGATCGGATCCGGAATCCCTCCAAATGCATTACCTCCTCCCGAGTGACCCTGCTCGGGGGTGGGGCCTCCTGCCTCACCCCAAACGCGCAGTCGGTCAGCCTCCGTCGGCGAAACAGCGGGATCGCCCGAAAGTAGGGCGCTCGACGGCGCCGCCGATGTCGGTCGCGCCCCATGGCAAAGAGTCGGAGACGTACCGGGGGAGGGGGAGTGCGTGGGCCACCTGCCCATACTCCCCACCCACCCTGACCCTCTGGCAAGAGGAGCTCATCGGCGCCACAGGAGGTGTGGCCACCCTAGGCGCCCCAGGGGAGGAGGGTGCCGAGGCCACCTACCCCGAGCCCCCTCTAGAAGACGGATCTGCCACCTGCAGCTCCGGCACCGTGAGAGGAGAAGAGGGTGCCGATGCCACTTTCCCCGGACCCCCTCCCGAAGGTAAGACCTCCAACACCGAAACCTCGACCACCGCGAGAGGAGAAGAGGGCACCGAGGCCACCTGCCCCGAGCCCCCTCCAGAAGGTGGAACCGCCACCTGCAGCACCGGCTCCGCGAGAGGAGAAGAGGGTGCTGTGGCCACCTGCCCCGGACCCCCTCCCGAAGGTAAGACCTCCACCGCCGCAACCTCGTCCTGAGGAGAGTGAACGTGTTGTGCATGAGAGGGAGTGGCCACCAGCCTAGACTCCTCCTCCTCTCCCCTGACCGAGGTCGGCGAGGCCACACGAACAGGATTCACAGCATAATCCATGATATACGAATCCATTAAAGCTCCTTTGCCAAATGTATTATAGATATATTCAACAGTGTTAGTATCAACATCACCAAAAGGACTATTCACCATAAAGAATGTGTTCCTGCAGTAAACATACACAAATGGGATCAATAAAATTAAAATTAAAAACAAAACACACAAAAAGGATTAAGGGCACACACATAAAACTTACTCGTGGTATTTGGTTACAAAATCTTTGCTGAGAACAAGATCCTTTATTTTCCCTGCCTCACCAATATATTTGAACCTTCGAGGCTTCAATTCTCTATAGAACACCTCAACTTAAAAGCCCTCTCACCTGCCCTCTTGTTCGAAAATACTTCAACCTCATCCACATGAGAACACTTAATTGCTACACTCCTAGTCCTAGTGACACGTGGACACGGTGTAACAAAATCATCATCATCAACATCAAATACATCACGTGGAGAGCTAGGTCGAGAAACACTTCCACCATCAGGTCCAGACGCCACAACTGTGTTCAAACCATCTCCAGCCAAAGAACCAGACTTATCTGGAGAGATTTCATTGGCACAATCCTCCATAACCACCTCAGAACCCTGGGACTCGAACAGTGACGTACAACCTTCATGAAGCCCCCCATCAAAACCTAAAAACGTGTAGAAAAAACATGGAAACACTCAGCACAAAATACAAAACCAAAAAACATGTAATACATCTCATTAATATAAAAAATGCAATTCACTAAATAATAAAATGCAGCCCAACTGTCTACATCAATGCAGTCCACTTGTCTCACTACAAAAATACACTTCCGTGAATAATATGTGTTTGTCACAGTAGGTCACATTCTGTCATGCATGTACATCCATGACGATTTTATGACAGAATCAGATAGTCATAACATGTGCTATATAGAAGTGTTCATCCATTACCAAAATTATCACGGAAGTGTCCACTTCCATGACGATAAATCCCCGCGTCACAGAAGTGCTTTCGTCAAGGGTGACCGACACATGGCATCCACCGTAACAGAACGCCGTTAAGCTATCGGGTCGAGTTTTGGATCCGATAACCCATTAACAGCCCCGACCAATGGGGATTTTCCACGTGTAAAATCATCATTGGCTGGAGGAAACACGTGTCGGCTCATCGTTGGGACAGATGTCATCCACTCATTGGACAGAAGGCGCCTATGATACGTCGACACGTGGCACGGCCCAACAGAGGCCCATTCCTGTGAAAAGGCCGGCCCGTTTGACTTGGTCAAAAGGTGGCGGCCCGGCCCATGTAAAGCCTGTTAATGGCCTGTTCGCATATAGCCCATTTACAGCCTGCTAACCCAAGGCCCGTTACGCCCTATCTGAATTAGGCCCAGTAGCGTCATCTGGGCCACCCCATATGATTCCAGCCCGTATTCACTTCTGGCCCATGTATGGCCACTGACGTCTTTCGGCCCATATGAGGCCCTATGTAACTCTTGGCCTATTAACGGCCCGTGGTGAAACTGGCCCGTAATGAACAGTGTATCACTTTACACCCATTAACGGCCCGTGGTGAAACTGGCCCATAATGAACAGTGTATCACTTTATACGCATTAACGGCCCGTTATTCCGTTGGGCCATTTCCGGCCCATGTTATCTTTCGTCCTTGTCAGAGCCCATTTATTCTTGGGCTCATTTCCAGTATTCGTTTACTTACGGCCCGTTACTGTCATTTTCTGCTTGTGGGCCAAATTCAGCCCGTGGTTATAGTTGGCCCGTTTGTGGTCCGTTAATACGTTGAGCCGTTTTCATAGAGTCATGAAATACAGCCTATTAATGATGGCCCGTTATGGTCGGCCCATGAACGGACGATTCCAACTCTAGCCTGTTTACAGCCATAATGCGGCCTGTTATTGGCCCATGTTTGGCCAATCGATCATACTGCCTGTATAAGGCCCATTGATGATACGGCCCGTAGAAGGCCCATTCTTTCTACGGTCCATAGAAGGCCCATTGTTTCTACGGCCCGTAGAAGGCCCACTACTTCTATGGCCCGTAGAAGGCCCACTGTTTCTACGGCCCGTAGAAGGCCCACTGTTTCTACGGCCCGTAGGAGGCCCAGTGTCACTACAGTAAATATTAGCCCATGGTTATTGTGGCCTAGTTTTAAAAAATAGGTTATTGCAGCCACTAGCAAACGCGGAAAAAGAACTGCAATGACTACAAGCAAACAAATAAACAAGACAACAAGGAAATAAAAGAAAGCAACTTACGCTAGGCTATCACGGCTATCACACATATTACATCCACTGGGCATCAAAGTTCGCCACCAGTGCAAATAAACGCGCCGACAAAAGAATATACAAAACTGAGAGCACTTCAGAAGGCACTAGGCCTGGCCAGGTCGCCCCCCCAAACAGCTGAAGAAGCTGAGTAGACCTCAGTTGTGTCAATGATAGATGCATCAACACTAGATTTAAGGCATGATGGTGCGCACGGCAGTCCTCTGACATCTTCATTGCATCTTTGACTTCAAGTCGGAGCTGAGCTGAAGCAAGCCTTTCCGCTTTAAGTTGAGACTGAAGAAGTCGAACTGATTGAGGCAGCGACTGCACAGAGGTTGTCTCACACCTGCTGGTGAGTAGCTTCAACTCACTGTCTTCATCAAGACAGGACCTTGGGGTCATCTCGCTGTCCTCAAGATGGTTTGGCTCACTATCTTCCCTAAAGTTCTGCCTGGCGTAAGAGATACGAGTCTGAAAGAGAAACAAGGAGACACGTAACAGGTTTCACAATTATATAAGCAAATAAATGGATCTGTTCTGCATAAGGAACATGTTTTTACAACTACAATTTGAAACTGGTAGTTGTTGCAAACATCCAATCAGATGTAAACAGCAAAGCAAACAACAGTGGAGGAAATGATGCCTATCCAAATCTATACTAGAACAAAGTTTGAAGGCTTGAGAAGGATGAACTTACATTACATGTTAACACGGGCTGGACAAAGCCCTTCTCCATGTTGATGGAAGGATAATTCAATAAATTCCCCAAAGAAAATTCTTTATAAGCGTTGCCATTATTCTACATTTTGCAAAGAGTAAATATAGATCAAATAATATTGGAAGAAACAGAGGATAATGAAGCTCAGGTGCAGACTGATGATACATAATCAAATAGCAATTAATTAAGTACAGTGTTACAAGGCAAAAGGGAGAGAGGTACTGACAAGAGAAATGCAGAGCCCATTATTGTTTTGAGATCGTATGATCCTTTGAGCAAGGAGATTCATCTGAAATTATTTTTCATACAAGAGAGAAGGTAAGGCACAAGCAGAAATTTAGGAGTTCAAATTTTGAATTGATATCATAGGCAGTACCTGACGCTGGGCTCCCAGCAGTTCTAATAGGGGTTTGGCCACTGGAGTAGGGGTAAAGTGTGGTACAGTTGGGCCCGTGTTTTCTGTGGCTGCTGATCTATCGGATTTAATAGGTATCACTACCTTTTCCAAATACCTAGTTTGTACTCCTTGAGGATCTGCACTCACCCTCTTCGTTTTGGACATCTATTACGAAAGAACAACATTTGACTGGAAAAACATAGTGTGACGACACATGGAATAGGTACAGAAAATGGATAGGTATGGCATATACTCATATATGATGCTTAAACTAAGCAGATGGTGTAACAAAGTAGAAGTAATGCAAGAGGTCAGATGCAAAATATGTGCGACCAATACAACTTTGCAAAGTTAGAGAAAGCACCTTGATGGGTGAATAAGATAGGCCATCCTCCACCATGCCAAGTTTGTTAGCCAGTGGATCGCTTCACAATATTCCTCTCGTGCGCTCATTCTCATATTCATTTTGATAATGTTCAATATCTGACATGCATGAAAACATAAAAACAAGTGAGATTTTCTATGTAATGCGGAAGTGATTCTAATCCAATACTGCCTCCCTGTAAACCCCTTTGTGCTATCTCTGCAATTCTTTTAAAAGATGCCATGCATGCTGTAATTTGTTGTGTGCATTAATATAATGTGGCCTACTACTCAAAATATGAGAGCTCCAGAAGTGATGACACTTCGCAGATGATAGCTTCAACATATAGTAAAGAAGAACAAGTCGACTTGACCTGAC
>NW_024114604.1:0-9072 GCF_003073215.2 Triticum urartu | reverse complement strand
CGACCCATTATCGGTCGGCTCCTGTGTTGTCCTCCCTCCTTGTTTCCCGCCGGCGCAAGCGCTCCGGTCGGTCGAGACTTCAGCGGTGGGTGAGACACGCGGTGGCACGGCAGTCGGCCACCCCTCAAGTCACGGCGATCGAGCCCGACGAATCCCCCTACGGCATGTTCGACCTGTCGACTGGCTCCGCAAAGACCGCATCTGAGTGCGACAGCAGTGATCCGGCGCCGGAGGTTCTGATGGTCAATGGACCGCCTAGTCCTCCCGGTTTTCCCCGCACCGACGGAGGCGCAGGTGGAGGTGACCCGTCGCATCCCCATGAGGAATATCTCCCCGAGCCTCTCACGTCGCTGCAGAGAGAAGAACTTCGTCGCCGGAACGTGGATGCATTGCACAGTCCTATCGTTGGAGAAACCCCCGAGGCTCGTGCCTTGGAGGACGCACGCCTGGAAAACTTGGCTGAGCGCACTCGACTGGAGAACCTCCAGCGAGCACTCGACGAGCGTGCACGACAACGGGTTCCAAAATTGAGTCGACGTCAGCTCTTTTCTCCCCCGCAGGTATATCGAACTCCGATTCAGAATTTAGCAGCTGCAGCCCGTATAGCAGAGTCGATTCAGCCTTCCCAGTCGGAGGCTGGCAGAGGCTTGCTGCAGATCAGAGCGTTACTCCGGGCAGCAGGAGACCAGAATTCCGCTGTTTCTCAGTCGCGGAACAGGATTCATAGCAGATCCATTGCTGCAGACACAGTCCAGTCGGCTCATAGCCCAAGATCGCCCCCGAGGCGTGAGGGACGTGGGGACCGGCGTGATCAGTACGGAACCGTGAGCAGTATGATCACCGATTCGATCGTGACGATCGACGTCGAGTGCCCACCCCTCCCCCGAGGAGTGGATCGTATGTGCCTCGACAGCAGGATGACAGGCGCCCTCATAGTGTTGGGCGAAGGATTCCAGTCGACCCCAGGGAACCAGGCTTTGATGCGAGATCCATTCTCGTTCAAGGTTTGGTCGACAGGAACAGAGCTCACCGAGAAGGTCACGACAGAGATGCACCTACCAGCAGCAGAGTACATGTTTCGGGGCCAGAGTGCTTTAGTAGAGCCATCAGGGCCGCTGTGATTCCTCCCAACTTCAGGTTGGCGACTGGAGTCAGTAAGTTCACTGGTGAGTCCAAGCCCGATACTTGGCTTGAAGACTACCGAGTGGCTGTCCAGATTGGCGGTGGCAATGATGAAGTGGCCATGAAGCACCTGCCTCTCATGTTGGAGGGCTCGGCCAGAGCGTGGCTGAATCAGTTAGCACCCAGCAGCATTTACACTTGGGAAGATCTCGCCCGAGTGTTTGTCACCACATTTGAAGGAACATGCAAGCGACCGGCAGGGCTGACGGAACTGCGGTCTTGCGTGCAGAAGCCGAATGAAACTTTGAGGGATTACATCCAGAGATGGATCACGTTACATCACACGGTAGAGAATGTGCCTGATCACCAAGCAGTCTGTGCCTTCAAAGAAGGCGTCAAGTACAGAGAACTGAATCTGAAATTCGGTCGAACCGGAGACATGTCTCTGAATCGGATGATGGAGATTGCCACCAAGTACGCTAATGGTGAAGATGAGGATCGACTCCGGAGTGGCAAGCACAAGTCAGTCGCCCAAGAAACCGGAGGAGGAAATTCCAATCGGAAACAGAAGCGGAAAGCCGAGCCAGCTGCTCCTGGGGAAGCCTTGGCTGTAACTCAAGGAAAGTTTAAGGGGAAACCCAAAGGGCCTTGGAACCCCAAGAAAGTTAAAGACCAAGACGGAAATGATGTGTTGGATTTGCCATGTCACATCCACACCAAGAAAGATGAAGAGGGTAAGCTCATTTACCCGAAACATACCACTCGACAGTGTCGGCTCTTGATCCAGCAGTTCCAGGGCAAACAGCCCAAAGATAAGGAAAAGGAGTCGGACAAAGTTGAGGACAAGGAAGACAGTGATGATGGATACCCCCAGGTCAATTCCACCTTGATGATTTTTGCTGATGTTGAAAGCAAAAGTCGACTGAAAGTTATCAACCGTGAGGTGAATATGGTTGCTCCGGCGACACCCAGTTATCTGAAGTGGTCTCAGACTGCCATCACATTCGACCAGTCCGATCACCCAACGCACATTGCCACCCCTGGGAGGCAAGCTTTGGTGGTCGACCCAGTTGTTGAAGGCACTCGACTGACCAAAGTCTTGATGGATGGTGGCAGTGGTTTGAACATACTGTATGCTGAGACGTTGAAAGGGATGGGCATTCCGATGTCCAGACTCAGTACCAGCAACATGAGTTTCCATGGAGTCATTCCTGGGAAGAAGGCTGAGTCACTCGGCCAAATTGCTCTTGATGTGGTTTTCGGTGATTCCAAGAATTACCGCAAAGAAAAGTTGACGTTCGAAGTTGTGGATTTCCAGAGTGCTTATCACGCTATTTTGGGCAGGCCAGCTTACGCACGCTTCATGGCTCGACCATGTTATGTGTATCTCAAATTGAAGATGCCTGGTCCCAAAGGTGTGATCACTGTTACGGGCAATCGGAAGAAAGCAGAAGAGTGTTTTCAGAAAGGCTCAAAGATCGCTGATGCTCAGATGGCAGTGGTGGAGCTGCAGGAGTACCAGAAGACTGCAGACCCGAGTGATTTGTTGCGAGCCAAGAAGCCCGCTACAGAATCAGCTTTTCAGTCGTCTGGTGAAACGAAGCCGGTTCACATTCACCCGACCGATCCCAGTGCTGCTCCGACTCATATCTCAACAACACTCGACTCCAAATAGGAAGAAGCGCTCATCCAGTTCCTCCGTGAGAACTGGGACATCTTCGCATGGAAGCCTTCTGACATGCCGGGTGTTCCCAGGGGGCTGGCTGAGCACCGCCTACGAGTCGACTCAAAAGTGAAAACCGTCAAAGAACATCTCCGACGGTCCGCCGTCCAGAAGAGAAAGGCTATTGGTGAGGAGGTGGCTCGGCTCTTAGCAGCGGAGTTCATCCGAGAGATTTACCACTCCGAGTGGCTCGCCAACGTTGTCATGGTCCCCAAGAAGGACAAGTCACTTCGCATGTGCATTGACTTTAAACATATCAATCGGGCCTGCCCGAAAGATCATTTTCCTCTCCCCCGCATCGACCAGATAGTCGACTCGACTGCGGGATGTGAGCGACTGTCTTTTTTAGACGCCTATTCCGGGTACCATCAGATCCGTCTGTATGGACCTGACGAGATCAAAACAGCTTTCATCACTCCATTCGGGTGCTTCTGTTATGTTACCATGCCATTCGGCCTCAAGAATGCCGGAGCCACATTCATGAGGATGATTCAGAAGTGTTTGCTCACTCAAATCAGTCGGAATGTGGAAGCATACATGGATGATATTGTGGTCAAGTCACGGAAGGGTTCCGACCTGCTGACTGACCTTGCTGAAACCTTTGCCAACCTCAGGAGGTATGATATCAAGCTTAATCCATCAAAGTGCACATTCGGAGTTCCTGGCGGAAAGTTACTCGGTTTTCTCGTTTCCGAACGGGGAATCGACGCCAATCCAGAAAAAGTCGGTACTATACTCCGGATGAAACGTCCTGTGCGAGTGCACGACGTCCAGAAGCTTACTGGTTGCTTGGCCGCTTTAAGTCGATTCATCTCTCGTCTCGGTGAAAAGGCATTGCCTCTTTACCGATTGATGAAGAAGTCAGACAAGTTCGAGTGGACTCCTGAAGCTGATGCAGCGTTTGCAGAGCTCAAAGCTCTGCTCTCCACCCAGCCGGTGCTTGCTGCCCCAATCAGCAAAGAGCCTTTGCTGCTTTACATCGCAGCCACGGGACAAGTCGTCAGTACGGTACTTACGGTCGAGCGGGAAGAAGAAGGAAAAGCCTTCAAAGTTCAGCGCCCAGTATATTATGTTTCTGAAGTTTTGACCCCGTCGAAGCAAAGATATCCTCATTATCAGAAGCTTGTATATGGGATTTATATGACCACAAAGAAGGTTGCTCACTTACTTCTCTGATCATTCCATTACAGTCGTCAGCGACGCTCCATTGTCAGAGATCCTGCACAACAGAGATGCAACTGGTCGAGTGGCAAAATGGGCGATTGAACTCCTTCCTCTAGATATCAAGTTTGAGGCAAAGAAAGCTATCAAGTCCCAAGCAATAGCAGATTTCGTCGCCGAGTGGATTGAACAACAACTGCCGACTCAGGTTCACTCGGAGCATTGGACCATGTTCTTCGACGGTTCCAAAATGCTGAATGGTTCCGGTGCCGGGTAGTATTGGTCTCCCCCCGAGGAGATAAGCTCAGATATGTTCTTCAAATCCACTTTGATTCCTCCAATAACGAAGCAGAATATGAAGCACTTTTATATGGGTTGCGCATGGCCATTTCACTCGGCGTCCGTCGCCTCATGGTCTATGGCGACTCAGATTTGGTGGTTAATCAAGTGATGAAGGAGTGGGACGTCAGAAGTCCGGCCATGACTGGTTATTGCAATGCAGTGAGAAAGCTGGAGAAGAAATTCGAGGGGTTAGAACTTCATCACATACCCCGACTGAAAAATCAAGCAGCTGATGATTTGGCGAAAATAGGTTCCAAAAGAGAAGCCATTCCCAGCAATGTGTTTTTGGAACACATCCACACACCATCAGTTCAGGAGGATCCCTTCACTGAAGAAGCCCCGCAGCCAAAAAGTGCCACGGATCCGATTGAAGTTGAAGTTCCAGCTGTGGTCGACCTGATCATGGAAGTTTTGGTCATCACTCCCGACTGGACGGTACCGTACATCGCGTACATCCTAAGGAAAGAACTCCCAGAGGACGAAGAAGAGGCTCGACAGATCGTCCGTCGATCCAAGGCCTTTACAGTCATAAAGGGACAGTTGTATAGAGAAAGCGCGACTGGAGTCAGTCAGAAGTGTATAACACCAGAAGAAGGTCAGATAATCCTTGATGATATCCACTCGGGGACCTGTGGTCATCATGCGTCCTCTCGGACCATTGTGGCTAAAGCATACCGAGCGGGATTCTACTGGCCAAGGGCGAATGAAATGGCGAAAGAGATAGTCGACAAATGTGAAGGATGTCAGTTTTACTCCAATATGTCGCACAAACCCGCGTCAGCCCTGAAAACCATTCCACTCGTCTGGCCCTTCGCTTTTGGGGACTGGACATGGTTGGACCACTGAGAACGGGCAGGAGCGGCTTCACTCATGTGCTAGTAGCAGTCGACAAGTTCACCAAATGGATTGAAGCTAAGCCTATCAAGAATCTTGATGCTTGCACTGCTATCAGTTTCATCAGAGAGTTGATATTCAGATATGGAGTTCCGCACAGCATCATCACTGACAATGGGTCAAACTTCGATTCTGACAAATTCAGAGCCTTTTGCGCCTCTCAAGGCACACGAGTCGACTACGCTTCAGTCGCTCACCCCCAGTCGAATGGACAAGCGGAAAGAGCAAACGGCTTAATTCTCAAAGGACTGAAACCCCGACTGATGCGCGATCTCAAGCACGCAGCAGGTGCATGGGTCGACGAGCTTCCATCAGTTCTTTGGGGATTGAGGACAACCCCGAACCGATCGACTGGAAGAACCCCATTCTTTCTGGTCTACGGAGCCGAAGCAGTTTTGCCGAGTGACCTGCTTCACAACGCACCCCGAGTCGAGCTCTACTCTGAAGATGAAGCAGAACAAGCCCGGCAGGACGCAGTCGACCTCCTGGAAGAAGAAAGAGAAATGGCCATGATCCGATCGACCATCTATCAGCAAGACTTGCGTCGATTCCATGCCAGAAATGTGAAGAGTCGAGCCTTCCAAGAAGGAGACTTGGTCCTCCGAGTGGATCAACAGAAACCACACAAACTCGCTCCTACTTGGGAAGGTCCCTTCATAGTCACCAGAGTCCTCCACAATGGAGCGTACCACCTTTATAATGTCGATCGCCAGATTGATGAGCCACGAGCCTGGAATGCGGAGCTGCTCCGCCCCTTTTATACTTGAATTCTCACTCGGATGAGATGTAATAAGAAAAACTTCTGTAGTTTATTTATCAAAGACAAGAGCGTTATAATTTTCCCAGTGATTGTTATTGTTTTTGTTTGCGTGAGAAATCCCCCAGTGGGTGGCTTAGCTGCGAATCCGTTTCGCCTATGTAAAAATAATTTCCTACCGAGTGGTGAGCCAGCCTCTGGCTTAGCTGCAAATCCGTTTCGCCTAAGTTTGTAAAATCCTACCGAGTGGTGAGCCAGCCTCTCACTCGGAGGATTAGCTGCAAACCCATTTCGCCTAAGTATTTTAAAATCCTACTGAGTGGTGAGCCAGCCTCCCACTCGGGGGCTTAGCTGCAGTCCAGTACTCGCCTAAGTATTTGAAAATCCTCCCGAGTGGTGAGCCAGCCTCCCCCTCGGGGGCTTAGCTGCAGTCCTATACTCGCCTAAGTATTTGAAAATCCTCCCGAGTGGTGAGCCAGCCTCCCCCTCGGGGGCTTAGCTGCAGTCCTATACTCGCCTAAGTATTTGAAAATCCTCCCGAGTGGTGAGCCAGCCTCCCCCTCGGGGGCTTAGCTGCAGTCCTATACTCGCCTAAGTATTTGAAAATCCTACTGAGTGGTGAGCCAGCCTCCCACTCGGGGGCTTAGCTGCAGTCCAGTACTCGCCTAAGTTTGAAAAATCCTACCGAGTGGAGCGCCTCCCACTCGGGGGCTTAGCTGCAGTCCAGTACTCGCCTAAGTTTGAAAATCCTACCGAGTGGAGAGCGACCCTCCCACTCGGGGGCTTAGCTGCAGTCCAGTACTCGCCTAAGTTTGAAAATCCTACCGAGTGAGAGCGAACCCCCCCACTCGGGGGCTTAGCTGCAGTCCAGTACTCGCCTAAGTTTGAAAAATCCTACCGAGTGGAGAGCGACCCTCCCACTCGGGGGCTTAGCTGCAGTCCAGTACTCGCCTAAGTTTGAAAATCCTACCGAGTGGTGAGCACCCTCCACTCGGGCTTAGCTGCAGTCCAGTACTCGCCTAAGTTTGAAAAATCCTACCGAGTGGAGAGCGACACCTCCCACTCGGGGGCTTAGCTGCAGTCCAGTACTCGCCTAAGTTTCAAAAATCCTACCGAGTGGAGAGCAACCCTCCCACTCGGGGGCTTAGCTGCAGTCCAGTACTCGCCTAAGTTTAAAATCCTACCGAGTGGAGAGACCCTCCCACTCGGGGGCTTAGCTGCAGTCCAGTACTCGCCTAAGTTTGAAAAATCCTACCGAGTGGAGAGCAACCCTCCCACTCGGGGGCTTAGCTGCAGTCCAGTACTCGCCTAAGTTTGAAAAATCCTACCGAGTGGAGAGCAACCCTCCACTCGGGGGCTTAGCTGCAGTCCAGTACTCGCCTAAGTTGAAAAAATCCTACCGAGTGGAGAAACCCTCCACTCGGGGGCTTAGCTGCAGTCCAGTACTCGCCTAAGTTTGAAACACATCCCATCCGCAAGGACGACGAGGTGCAGGTCGACTGCAACCTTCTCCTTCGGAGCTACGCCACAAATACAATGTGCGCTCCATCCATCCGCAAGGACGATGAGGTGCAGGTCGACTGCAACCTTCTCCTTCGGAGCTCGCCACAAATACAATGCGCTCCATCCCTATCCGCAAGGACGATCGAGGTGCAGGTCGACTGCAACCTTCTCCTTCGGAGCTTCGCCACAAATACAACGTGCACTCCATCCATCCGCAAGGACGATGAGGTGCAGGTCGACTGCCACCTTCTCCTTGGGAGCTTCGCCACAAATACAACATGCGCTCCATCCCAATCCGCAAGGACGACGAGGTGCAGGTCGACTGCCACCTTCTCCTTCGGAGCTTCGCCACAAATGCAACGTGCGCTCCATCCCGACCCGCAAGGACGACGAGGTTTAGGTCGACTGCTACCTTCTCCTTCGGAGCTGCGCCACAAGTACAAAAGTTGTCTTGAGTGAAGAACGAGTTCCACTCGACGGAGAATTCATGAAGATATTCAACGATAAACCAAGTCCAGATAAATCCTAAAGGTTCCAGACCGCAGATCGAAGTGCTCGGGCATTCAGCCCGAAAGAGTTTAACGGTTACAAAAACCACTCGACATTCCGAGGCAAATTTAAGGTGGGGCATAAAAGTTTGTTCACTCCGCAGGAGGAGGACTGGCAGGCTCGACGAACTCGTCCAGGTCGACGCCGTCGGTGATCCGAGTGGCTGCAGCAATAAAAGTCTCCATAAAAGATCGGAAGTCATGCCTCTGGGTGTTGGCGACCTTGATTGCTGCTAGCTTATCTTCTCGTGCCTCCTTGCAGTGGACACGAACCAAAGACAGAGCCACATCAGCACCACACCGGGCAGAAGATTTCTTCCACTCCTGCACTCGACCAGGGATCTCGTTAAGTCGAGTCATCAGGAGACTCGAGATCATTCTGGAGCGTGGCCCCTGGCCAAAGTGCCGTGTCGATCCGTGACGTGGCGACCTTCAGTCGAGCCAAGTAGTCCACAACACCGTCGATGCGGGATTCCAGTCGGAGCAGATTCATGGCAGTTTCATCTTTCACGGGAGAGTTGATGGGGTCCAAACCTGGCTCAATCCGCCCAGTCTCCTCCTCGAAGTTCTGGCAAAACTCTGCATTCACGATCCAAGGATAAGTCAATTTTCGTATGCTGAGTCGACAAAAAAAACATCAGTCGGAACAAAATGTATACCTTCAAGCTTGATGAACAACTTCTTGGCAAGGCTCCTCAGATAGCTCTCCAGATCGTCCCTCCTGCGAGCGATGCCTTCCATCTTCTCGTTCAGGTTGACCTTGTCCTTCTTCAAGCGCGTGACCTCCTTGTTGGCTTCGCCCAGGGCAGACTTCATCTTGGCGTTCTCTTCTTCCAATTGGCCGACTGAAGCCAGTAGTTTCTGTTCAGCCAGAGCGGTCCCGTCGTCAGCTTTCTTTTGAGCAGCAGCCAAATCCTGATCCTTCTTCACCAGAGCTTTGTTCAGTTTTTCTGCAAAGAAATGGTGCTTGATTCAGAAAGAGCAGAAGGGTACTCAAGACTAAGACAAACCAGTCAACAAGC
>NW_024114603.1:0-16988 GCF_003073215.2 Triticum urartu | reverse complement strand
AGAAGCCCTTTCCGGCAGTCTAATTGCCGGACACATTCCAGAAGCAACAACCAAGGCGACAAGAAGCTAGGATGAACACGGGAACCGCCAGGTGGTCTCTAGTAATACTTGATATTACCCGCTTTTCACTATTTATGCGTAGCTTGCCTTGGGATAGACATTTTTCGAATTGTCCTACTTTCATTGCCACTACTTGTACCAGTACGCTCGACGTATTATTCAAATAACAATGCATATTATTAATCTGTCATTGCATTATTTAAGTTTTCTCTTTCTCTTATATTGTCCATTTACCGACATTCCGCACCTGCACGCTCGGGTGCGGTCAGTACGCCAGGGGCTTCGTTACCCGTAATACGGCGCAAAGAAGTCCGAACACTTTCGACAGTGCGGCACCCGAACTTATAGCATATATGCATCAGCTCCGAATCATGTCTTGGGTCAAATGTTGGGTTGCCCGGCTCCCATGCTTTGGTACCTTACGTTCCGCTATATCGGCTAAGGTAGCGGTGGGAGAACTACTGCGATTGTGTCCCGGTTCTTCCGGATGAGCACCTCAGTAGAGAAAGCCAAAAACTGACTGTCATGATAAGGCGAGAGACTGGTCGCTGTTTCGAGAGGTCTCAAGTCCTTAAAGACTTTTTCCGCTTCGGGCGAGGAGTCGGCCTTGTCCGGCTTAGGCGTGTATAGCGCCCCAAATTCGGCCCTCCGAATACCAGGGGCTTCGCCAAAAATTTAAAATCATAGACTTCTATGGCTAAGTGAGAGTGATAAAGCATTATAGTCCGATTGCCTGGTTCGTTGCGCTGAGCACCTCCCTTGAAGGACCCAAAATTGGGGTAAAGAGTGTTCAGATTTACCCCGAACACCCCAGTACTAGTACATGGGGGCAGAAGCCGACGACTGGCCAACTCTCAGATTTTATAAACGGCCGCACAGAAGGTAATATTTTAAATTAAGAAAGCGTCGCATGGCGCAAAAGAACTCGTTTCATATTACAGGATCACATGGGCATGTTCATTCAAAATTACATCCTTGGCACACTCATCTGCCACTAAGCGGGAACCCTTCAGGACGCTCTCATAGTAATTCTCGGGGCAGCGATGCTCCTTGCCCTCCGGCGGCCCCTCCTTCACAAGCTTCACGGCGTCCAGCTTCGCCCAGTGCACCTTCGCCCGGGCAAAAGCCTGCGTGCACCTTCGATGCAGACGGACCGCTTATGACTTCAAGCCGTGGGCAGGCTTCCACCAGCCGCCTCACCAGACCGAAGTAGCTGCCAGACAGGGGCTCGCCAGGCCACATCCGGACTATAAGGCCCCTCATGGCCTGTTCGGCCGCCTTGTGAAGTTCGACCAACTACTTCAGCTGGTCGCTCAAGGACACAGGGTGTTCGGTCCCAGTATACTGAGACCAGAACAACTTCTCCGTTGAGCTCCCCTCCTCAGCCCGGTAAAACTCCGCGGCATCCAGCACACTGCGGGGAAGATCTGCAAATGCTCCTGGAGAGCTCCGAACTCGGGTAAGAAAAAGGAAAGTCTCCTTCACATGCTTGCTTTGCATATTGAATGCCTTACCCGCTGCTATCTTCTTCGCCGCATCAATCTCCTAGAGGGCCTTGTGGGCTTCGGCCTTGGCGCTCCGGACGCTTTCAAGCCCCTGCGCGAGCTCGGGCTCTCGCGTCTTGGAGTCAAGCTCCAAGGACTCGTGCTTTTTGGCAAGAGCCTCGAGCTCTTGCTGCACCTCACCCACTCGGGCTTCTTTTTTCTCCCGTTCAATGCGTTCTTTGGCCGCTTTGTCTTCGGCCTCGGACAACGCCTTCCTCAGGGTCTCCACCTCGGTCGTGGCCCCTGAAAAATTCATGATGATCCTATTACTTTACACTGAACTTCTTTTTAACTATATAAACTGGGGTATATCTTACCTTTGCTCTCTTCGAGCTGCCCCTTGGTAAGGCCAAGCTCGTCCTCGGACCGCTTCAGGGCCTGCTTTAGCGCAGAGACCTCCGCAGTACGTGCGGCAGCAGCCAGCAGGGAAGCCTGCACATACACATAGACATACTCTAATTAGACTCCTGAGTTATCATTTGATACTCTATTATGCTTTTCTTCACGAACGCCGAACTAAGCATCAGGGGCTACTATCTATGCGGTAATATTTTCTTATATTTTGAATGCTTACCTCAAAGCCTGTTAGGAGGCTGGCGCAAGCTTCGGTCAGTCCGTTTTTGGCGCACTGAACCTTCTTGACCACCGCACTCATGATAGCGCGGTGCTCTTCATCGATGGAAGCACGGTGAAGCGCTTCCAGCAAGTTGTCTGATGCCTCTGGTTGGACAGAGGTCACCGACACGGATGGTTGGCCCTCTTAATGGGGGACCGCCTGCCAGAGTCCGGAACCATCGAAGGTTCCGGCGCAGTGTCCGGCTGGGGCCCTAACTCGAAGCCCGTAGGAGCCTCGCTCCTTTGGTACCCAGGGTTCAGGAGGTCGCCGTGAGGCGCCCCCAGGATCACCTCCCCTTGGCTCGGTGCCTTTTGAGACACCACCTTAGTGTTGTCCGTAGGGCGAGGGGTGGAAGCCGTCGGAGGAGAACTGCTGTTCATATCCGACGAGCCCAAAGAGCCGCTCGACGAGGGTACGTCGAGATGAGCTCGGGCCGGACTGCATAATCATGTTCGGCATGAGCAAAGGCAGTACAATAAAACATACCATGAAATAGTATGGTGTCCGGACACTTACGACTTAGCCAGGGGCTTGTCCCTGGGTAGCCACTCATCGCCGCTGTCGGCGGCCATCGTGGCACAGTCCGGAGGGAGGGTCTTTCCCTTCTTGGACCCTTCGGCCTCCTCGAATGGGTCGGCCTTCCTTTTCTTGTCTCCCCTGGCTGGGGGGGAGAACTTTTCTCCTCCTCCTCGTTTCCGTGGGAGGAGTGCGCGTCGGACTCATCGGACGATGAGTTCGATAGAACCTTGCGCCGGAGACCCTTTCGGGTCCCCGCGGACTTCTTCTTGGCCTTCTTTTCCGGCACCTCATAAGGTGCCGGAGTTAGCATCTTCGTTAGAAGAGCGTTTGCAGGATCTTCGGGCAGGGGGGCTGGGCAATCAAGCTGCTCCGCTGTCTTTATCCAGTCCTGTTAATGAGATGAAAGCTTAGATCCAGCACTTAACTAAACCAGGGCAAATAAATACCCCGAGAGATATAAAAGCCTACCGGATGGGCGCGTCGCTTTGCGCTGAGTCCACGGTCCTCGGTGAGGGAGGGAGGCAACTCGGCGCCCTTGAACAGCACCCTCCAGACGTCCTCGTGCGTCATGTCGTAGAGCTCTCGCAGCGTCTGGTGCTGGGCCGAGTCGAACTCCCACAAAACAAATGCCCGTTGTTGGCACGGAAGGATCCGGCGGAAGAGCATAACCTGGACCACGTTGACGAGCTTGATTTTCTTGTTCGTCATGTTCTGGATGCAGGTCTGGAGTCGGTCAGCTCTACCGAAGAACCCCAGGACAGGCCCTTCTTTTTCCAGGAGGTGAGCCGCGTGGGGATTCCGGATCGAAATTTGGGGGCCGCCACCCAGTTGGAGTCGCGCGCTCGGTGATGTAGAACCACCCCGATTGCCACCCCTTTATGGTATCCACGTAGGTACCCTCGAGCCAGGTGACATTAGGCATCTTGCCCACCATGGCGCCTCCGCACTCTGCTTGCTGGCCACCCACCACCTTCGGTTTGACATTGAAGGTTTTCAGCCATAGGCCGAAGTGGGGCCTGATGCGGAGGAAGGCCTCGCACACGACGATAAACGCCGAGATGTTGAGGATGAAGTTGGGGGCCAGATCATGAAAATCCAGCCCGTAGTAGAACATGAGCCCGCGGACAAACGGGTGGAGAGGAAATCCCAGTCCGCAGACGAAATGGGTAAGAAAAACTACCCTCTCATGGGGTTCGGGCGTTGGGACGATCTGCCCGCATTCGGCAGCCGGTGCGCGATATTCGCAGCTAGGTATCCGGCTTCCCTAACTTTTTGATGTTTTCCTCCGTGACGGAGGAAACCATCCACTTGCCTCCTGCTCCAGACATGCTTGGAGTGGTTTGAGAAGAAGAACGCGAGCTTGGGCGCTAGAGCTCGAGTGTGCGGGAATGGGTAAGCGAGAAGGAAGAAGGCGTGGGTGTAAAAAGTAAATCTTTGTCCCTTTATAAGGGCGGAGGAGGCGATGAGTCTCCCCACTTGCCTGGCAAAACCGCTTATTCCCCAGGCCGCAATTGATGGCGCGGTTGGGTTACCCACGTCCGTATTGATGAGAATCCCGTGATAAGGGGAACACGATCTCTGCTTTGACAAGACGTATCAAGAAAACCGCCTCGCGATATGTGCGGAGCTGGTTGAGAAAAGCGGTTCGAATAATAACCGGGCCATGAAGTGATGTCATACTATCAAACGTGTCAGCAGATTAGATTTGTGGAAGTATTATTCTCTCTACGGTGGTATGTGGAACTTATTTTGCAGGGTCGGACACTATCCTTGCATTCAAACTCTTCCATGGTGTATTCGGAGGAGGAACCCGCCTTGCAATGCCGAAGACAACACTGCGCCGGACTCATCGTCATTGAAGCCTGGTTCAGGGGCTACTGAGGGAGTCCTGGATTAGGGGGTCTCCGGACAGCCGGACTATATCCTTTGGCCGGACTGTTGGACTATGAAGATACAAGATTGAAGACTTCGTCCCGTGTCCGGATGGACTCTACTTGGCGTGGAAGGCAAGCTAGGCAATACGATATGTATATCTCCACCTTTGTAACCGACCTTGTGTAACCCTAGCCCCCTCCGGTGTCTATATAAACCGGAGGGTTTTAGTCCGTAGGACAACATACAATCATACCATAGGCTAGCTTCTAGGGTTTAGCCTCTCTGATCTCGTGGTAGATCAACTCTTGTAATACTCATATCATCAAGAACAATCAAGCAGGACGTAGGGTTTTACCTCCATCAAGAGGGCCCGAACCTGGGTAAACATCGTGTCCCCTGCCTCCTGTACCATCCGCCTTAGACGCACAGTTCGGGACCCCCTACCCGAGATCCGCCAGGTTTTCACACCGACAATGGCCCCCGGTGGCACTCCGGCGCCACCGGAAGCGAGGGGGAGAGAGCCCCCTCCTTCTTCTTCTTCCTTGACCTCCTCCCTAGATGGGAGAAGGGTTTCCCCTCTGGTCCTTGGCCTCCATGGCATGGGAAGGGCGAGAGCCCCAGCGAGATTGGATCCATCTCTCTGTCTCTCTCTGTTTCTGCGTTCTCAGATTCTGCCCCTTCACCGTTTCTTATATTCCCGGAGATCCGTAACTCCGATTGGACCGGATTCGGCTGTGGCCCTAACAAAGACCTTGTCCGCTTTGTACAAGGGAGAAGAGGAGGAATTTCTCCGCGTCAACCCACAGGGTGGATTTTCTATGTACAATCCCCCAAGCTGGGTAAGTGGTCACATTTACTTGCCCATCCGTTTATATTCCCATTGTTAAATATTCAGTCTAACGACTTCAACGCAGGAACTGCGCCAGGCTGTTAAAGAAATAAACAGCCCTCCTCCACAACCCGAGGACCCAGGACGGTCCCTCGACCCGGCCTCTCAAGAGGATCCGACTTATCTGTGGAGCTGATTGATGGAGTGTTCCATCAATTGAGCAAGGACAACGCCTTGGTGGCCATTACGGCCGATTACCCAGGGCTAATCCCGGCCTCCCAGGTAACTGAGATCGAAGTCCCAGTACCCCGAATAGGGGTCCGCCCTCTCGTGTTTTCAGTTTCCTGATTACAACCGAGCTTTGCAGGGGAGGTTTTTGAGACGGGAGGCCGAACCTGCGGCGACAAGCCAACGAGGGGCCGCAGGGCCCCGTGGGCAGAAAAGAGGTGCAGTCCGGACCGAGGCGTCAGCGCAAAGGTATGGCGCGCCCCCTTATCCCAGGTGTTATACCTTCAAGGCATATTAACACTCGTGCTCTCTTCAGGACAAAGAGACCTCGCCGGACTATATCCGGAGAGGCTGCCAATCGCGCCTCCACCAGCCAGGCTCCAAAGCCTGGTCCGGAGGCGGAGGCGAACACAAGGCGCGCACCGGACGCTCCTCCGACGGAGGATGTGGACAGGTTGTCTGCCACCAACTCTGAGGTGGAGAGTGCCATGAACCACAGGCGTCGCCGGACAATTCTTCGCGACGCTTGTTTCTCCCGAGAGGCATTAGATGCCTTCAATTCGGGAGATGCGTACCTCCGTGCCGCTCAAAATGGTCTAGCCAGAGCCACGGAGCAATATGTAAAAGACATACGGGTAAGAAAATTGTATTGGTATATTATATATATATACCAGTAGCCCCCGAGACTTGAAACAGTTAGAATAACTGATTTAAGGATCATTTGTTATGCAGGTTCTTACAGAAAAGAATTCCCTACTGTCCCAGGAGCTGGAAGAGTGCAAAGCCCAACTTGAGGCCGCACTAGCCGCGGCAGGGGAGCCCAAGGAGACCCCCTCTGGTAATATACACTTCGAAAGATAAGTATTTTGCGAAGCACGGCATGGGTGCGAATCTGACAAATGAAATTGCAGATGGCGCCGGATTGAGTCCGGAAAGGCAACAACTCCTACGCCAGCTGAAGGCTGGTGAGAAGGTGCTGACAAAGGTGAGGCGGGAGAAGAACGATCTCCAAGATGCCAACACCAAGCTGGGCGTCGACCTGAAAGATGTTCGTGCCCAGCTGTCAGACTCCGTTAAGGAGAATCAGCGGCTTCGGCGCGGCATATTTAGTAAGTGCTTGAACGAACCTTTGAAAAAAAGTTCGGCGGGGAAGTCGACTAACAGAGTAATGTCTGTAGGTGTGCTAACAGGTCGTCCTGCAGAGGAGATGCCCGGTTCTACGGGTGACCTTCTTCCCGAGCTCTCGCAACTGCTCGAGCGAGTTCGGCAGGCGATGCAAGGCGTCGCCAGGCCTGTGGCCATCCATCTCCATGCCCGAGGTCTTGGAGAGCTTGCGAGAACTAAGGGAGCATGAAAGCACAAGTGCTCCCTAGGTGGTTTTGATAATTGATGACAACATATCTCTTGTTGGACTAACATTTCAATCTAGCATGTTTCAGATAAGTTCAACAATGGAGTGGCATGGACTAAAGGTTGTGGGAACTCCTTCAAGATGCTAAGGACAAAGGATTGGCTAAAGCTTCAAGCTCAAGACTCCTCATTTTACATTTTAGTGATCCAAGATCACATTGAGTCTTTAGGAAAAGCCAATACTATTAAGGAGGGATGAGGTGTTGCTTAATGAGCCTCTTGCTTCATGTGCTTAGTGATATGCTCCAAAACCCTCAACTACTTTCCCATATCCACATATGACCTAAACCCTAAGCCAAACTCGGTCCTACCGATTCTTCCTATCCGGCGCCACCGAGTTTCACTTGTCATTAGCCACTGCCAAACCCTAGCAATTCGGTTCTACCGATAAGGATCTCGGTCTCACCGAGATGGGTTGCAAACTCTCTGTTTCCCTTTCGTAACTTTTCGGTCCACCGAAAGAGCAATCGGTCCCACCGAGATTGCAATGTAAACTCAGTGTTTCCCCTTTGTAACTTTTCGGTCTCACCGAGTTCCACTCGGTCTCACCGAAAGAGCAAATCGGTCCCACCGAGTTTGCCTGACCAACTCTCTGGTTAGCTAATTACCAAATTCGGTCTCACCGAGTTTGGTAATCGGTCAAACCGAGTTTTGGATTTACCCTAACCCTAGCCATCGGTCCTACCGAGTTGATCCAGTCGGTCCCACCGAAATCCTAACGGTCACTAGGTTTACATTTTCGGTCCGACCGAGTTTATTGATTCGGTCCCACCGAGATTGGAAAACTGTGTAACGGTTGGATTTTGTGTGGAGGCTATATATACCCCTCCACCTCCTTCTCATTCGATGAGAGAGCATCAGAACACACACACCATTCCAACTCATATGTTCTGAGAGAGAACCACCTACTCATGTGTTGAGACCAAGATATTCCATTCCTACCATATGAATCTTGATCTCTAGCCTTCCCAAGTTGCTTTCCACTCAAACCTTCTTTCCACCAAATCCAAATCCTATGAGAGAGAGTTGAGTGTTGGGGAGACTATCATTTGAAGCACAAGAGCAAGGAGTTCATTACCTACACACCATTTGTTACTTCTTGGAGAGTGGTGTCTCCTAGATTGGCTAGGTGTCACTTGGGAGCCTCCGACAAGATTGTGGAGTTGAACCAAGGAGTTTGTAAGGGCAAGGAGATCGCCTACTTCGTGAAGATCTACCGCTAGTGAGGCAAGTCCTTCGTGGGCGATGGCCATGGTGGGATAGACAAGGTTGCTTCTTCGTGGACCCTTTGTGGTGGTTGCTTCTTCGTGGACCCTTCGTGGGTGGAGCCCTGTGTGGACTCGCGCAACCGTTACCCTTGGGTGGAGCCCTGTGTGGACTCGCGCAACCGTTACCCTTCGTGGGTTGAAGTCTCCATCAACGTGGATGTAGGATAGCACCACCTATCCGAACCACGGGAAAAACATCCGTGTCTCCAATTGCGTTTGAATTCTCCAAACCCTTCCCTTTACATTCTTGCAAGTTGCATGCTTTACATTCCGCTGCTCATATACTCTTTGCATGCTGCTTGATTGAATATTGTGATTGTGTGTTGTAAATTGTGCCTAAACTCCACTTAAACCAAAAAGGCCTTTAAAAATTGCAACTTTAGCACTAAGTGTCTAATCACCCCCCTCTAGACACATCTACTTCTAGATCCTACAGCTTCTACAGATGGTTTATCTAAGCCTTGGTCTATCCACTTGCCTTGGTTAATCCATTGCTGTCTGGAAAGGCAATCTTAAGTGGCATGCGCCATGTTCTGATAATTGAGGATTCTTAGGACCCTATGAGTGTTTGGTGTCGCCTGTTGTGCCTAGTAAGGGAGTGGAGAGTATGTTTCGTTAGTGAGTGAAAGCATCTAGTATTGCTTGTCTCCTGTCAATTCCGATACCATTTTGAACCATCGGTGATATTGTCTGCGGTCCTCTGTGTGCGACCCCATATGGCGTCCCTAAATGCCTAGGGCTTTGCTGCTCCTAGTTATGAATATTTTAGGTTGACCTATGTATAAATTTTCGTCTTTATCTATCTTTGTAGCTCATGTCTTTTGAGGTTGGCCACCACATTTAGGTTTCTTTGAGTTTTGTCTACTGTTCTTGTCCTATTCTACAATATTGTGCCATATATCCAGATCACTCACAAGTTCTTTTGATTGGTATATGATTCCCTGATCTTCCTTGAACTTTTGATGAAAGTTCGTCCTTTAAAATCTGTTTCCCTGTGAGTGTATCGATGGAACTCTACCTGACCAGTTTTGGTGAATACTGTCTTTGAACTTGCCATGATCTTAAGTCATGCTTAAAGGATGACTGTTGGAATCATTATATCGATATCCTACTCTAACGCTTAAGTATTCATCAAGTGACCACTTGACTGATGATTACATTATGAAGATTACCCTCGGTCTAGGAAATGATGTAGATCACAAAGATCCTGCGCATGTAACTATGAATACTTATTGATGATGGATAGGTGAATCGATTCTGCTGCTGCAATGAGACATTTTTGGGTGCTTTTGCTATGGTCAATATCTTCGGGCTAGTTGAACTCAGGAGGAAGGACGGTTCTTGAGTAGTGGCGATGTACTGTCATGATACCGGAGCATGAAGAGATGTTCGTGAGCTTGCAAAATGACGGGCCCTCGAATAAATGTCACTTGGGAGTAATTCAACGGTAAAGTGGTTGGCGTGGTAAGGGTCATCTCACATGGAGTAGTTTCCAGTCAAAATGTCTTTGCTCGCTTGAATCTCTTGGTCTAGTGTGAGAGCTATTACGATCCACTATACTCAGTCAGAGTTATCAAACCTAGATCTGCGTGGCATGATGATTTCGGATCAATTGACTTTGCACTGACATTACGCTGAGGCTATATGTCAGATGTAATGCAGCTTCTAGCCGAATCAATCTCGTGACAAAGTATGACAACATCCTCGATAGGACATCATGATAATTACTCGGGAGGTGGCTTCGCTTATTTTCGTCTTGCCCGAGTGCTGTGTGTACGTTTAGCAGCGCCGTTAGATGTTGCGTGATGAAGCTGTCCATACCGCTTTACTCTGCCCAAAAGTGCATTTGGCGTCTTGTATTCGACAAGCATCGGCTTGCCCAATTTTCCGATTTCGTCTAGAAAGGCACATGCCTAAGATACCGTATCCTTCCTCTTCTTATCGTTGACTCACATTTCTGCTAACTCGAGGTTGTTTACGGTAGCCGATGTTGGCATAGACGACTTGTCACGGTATGGCCGTCAATGTCTGTGAAAATACCCTTTCGTGATCGTCAAGAAAAAGTTTATTAAAGGATGATCATTCCACACATTCTTGTGATCGTTGAATCAAATCACGTTTCCACGTTCAACTACATAGGAAACCTTGCACTTGATCTCACGTGCCACACTGAGTTTGGCTTTCCTAGCGAAGTTCTCCTTGAATTTCTAGGACTGCAAGTGTTCGTCGATCTTAAGGTAGAAGGAAAAAACCACGCCCACGTTAGAGTCTGGAAAATTCATTCAAGACCCCAATCCTCAACTGATCCCGAAAGGAATACATCCAATGCCAGACGACACCCTATTGTAGGGGTGTGGCCGACTCACGAGACGATACTTTTTTTTCCCCCACCATGGATCTTTTTGGTCCCAACGCCTACAAGAGTCTCGGTGGAAATTCTTTTGGTCTAGTTATAGTTGATGACTTTTCAAGATTTACGTGGGTGTTCTTTCTTAATGACAAGTTGCAGGTCCAGAAGATCTTCAGGAACTTCGCTAGGAAAGCCCAAAATCAGTTTGATGTGAAGATCAAGAAGGTTCAGAGTGACAACGGAACGGAGTTCAAGAACGCAAATGTGGACACCTTTCTTGACGAAGAAGGTATTTCACATGAGTTCTCGGCTACGTACACACCTCAACAAAATGGAGTTGTTGAGAGGAAGAACCGGACGCTCATCGAAATGGCAAGAACGATGCTTGATGAATACAAGACGCCAAAGCACTTTTGGGCAGAAGCGGTTGAGACAGCTTGTCACGCAACAAATCGCTTATATCTTCACAAGCTACTCGGCAAGACGACATACGAGCTCCTCACCGGTAACAAGCCTCAAGTTGGATACTTTCGAGTATTCGGCTCAAAGTGCTACATTCTTGATAAGCATCGTCGTTCAAAGTTTGCTCCTAAATCTCATGAAGGTTTTCTACTTGGTTATGGCTCAAACTCTCACACTTACCGTGTCTACAACAATTTCACCCGAAAGGTTGAAGAGACGGTAGATGTGAAGTTTGATGAATCTAATGGCTCGCAAGTAGAGCAATTGCCAATTGATGTAGGAGACAAAGACCCTTCAGAAGCAATTCAAGACTTGTCCATTGGCAAAATTCGTCCAACGGAGGTGAAGGAGAGTACTTCATCCGTCCAAGTGGAAGCTTCTACTTCACGACAAGGTGAACCAAGAATCGACACGGAAGCATCCACAAGTGGGACACATCAAGATGAAGAAAACGAGGAAATACGTCAAGACGAACATCAACAACCTCCTTCTCCACCACGACAAGAGAACGACGACGTCAACAATGAAGAAGGCCAAGAAGAAGAACAAGATGAAGAAGATGTTCAACGAAGACCCAAGCAAAAGCTCTCACGAGTTCGAGCAAGAATTGCCAAAGATCATCCCGTCGAGCAAATCCTCAATGATATACAAACCGGGAGAATCACTCGCTCAAAAACTCGTTTAGCTAACTTTTGTGAAAACTATTCATTCATCTCTAGCATTGAACCTATGAAGGTTGAAGAAGCATTGGAAGATCCAGATTGGATAAACGCTATGCATGAAGAGCTACATAATTTTGAGAGAAACCAAGTTTGGACATTGGTCGAGAAGCCCGACAACAACCACAACATCATTGGTACCAAATGGGTGTTTCGCAACAAGCAAGATGAAGATGGACAAGTGGTTCGCAACAAAGCACGTCTCGTCGCCCAAGGTTACACAAAAGTCGAAGGTATGGACTATGGTGATACATATGCTCCCGTTGCTAGACCTGAGTCCATTCGCATCTTACTTGCCTACGCTAATCACCATAATATCGCCTTGTACCAAATGGACATTAAGAGTGCTTTTCTAAATGGCAAAATAGAGGAGGAAGTTTATGTCAAACAACCTCCCGGCTTTATCAATCCTAAGAAACCAAATCATGTTTACAAACTTCACAAAGCTCTTTATGGTCTTAAACAAGCTCCTAGAGCATGGTATAAATGCTTGAACAAGTTCCTTACTACAAGTGGTTTTGAAATTGGTAAAATTGATTCTACTCTTTTTACTAAAAGGGTTAATGGAGAACTATTCGTATGCCAAATTTATGTTGATGATATCATATTTGGTTCAACTAACCCTCTCTTTAGTGAAAAGTTTGGAAAGCTAATGTTAGAGAAGTTTGAGATGTCTATGATGAGTGAACTCAAATTCTTTCTCGGGTTGCAAATCAAGCAAACTAAGAAAGGTACATTTGTCTCTCAAACAAAGTACTCCAAGGACTTATTCAAGAAGTTCAATATGCAAGAATGCAAAGGTATGTCTACACCCATGCCTACTAGTGGACATAATGATTTGACCAAAGATGGTGAACCGGTTGATCAAAAGGTTTATCGCTCTATGATTGGTTCATTGTTATACCTATGTGCTTCACGTCCCGATATTATGCTAAGTGTGTGCATGTGTGCACGATATCAAGCTGCTCCTAAAGATTGTCATCTTAAGGCTGTGAAAAGGATAGTGAGATATTTAATCCATACACCAAATTTTGGCATTTGGTATCCTAAGAGGTCTTCTTTTGATCTTGTTGGCTATTCTGACTCGGATTATGCCGGAGACAAGGTTGATAGAAAGTCCACTTCGGGTACTTGTCAATTTCTTGGTAGATCTCTTGTGTCTTGGTCTTCCAAGAAACAAAACTCAGTATCCTTATCCACCGCCGAAGCAGAATACATTGCCGCTGGTTCATGTTGTGCTCAATTACTTTGGATGACCCAAACTCTTAAAGATTACGGGATTTATGTGAAACATGTTCCACTACTTTGTGACAATGAAAGTGCTATCAAAATTGGTCATAATCCTGTACAACATTCTCGAACTAAGCATATTGAAGTTCGTCATCATTTCATTCGAGATCATGTTGCTAAGGGTGACATCAATCTTAAGCATGTTCGCACTAATAAGCAATTAGCGGATATATTCACTAAACCACTTGATGAGAAAGCGTTTTGCAGGTTGAGAGGAGAATTGAACATCATTGATGCTTCGAGCTTGGAGTAGAAACTCCATTGGATGCATGCAAGACATGAGCTTCTGACTATCCATGATATATCTCTTATGATAACTATCCTACGTCTTGGATATATTTGCACCTTGCATGTTGTCTAACCCATGTAGGTGCTTGGTTGAATCTAATTCCATGAGATTGCGACTCACTCATATCTTGAGCAATCTCTACATCACCAAGACTCTACACAATAGTGGTTGAAGACAAGGAAGCACAAAACCATTCAAACATATCCTTTGACAAACTCTATATTAAACTTCATGATTGTCATTTTTGGATGCACAAGTGCTTTTCCTTGCAATAACTAACCCATGTAGGTAGATGAACTCAAACTCCAAATGGTGCTCCCAACTCTCGATGAGCTACATCAACCTTGAGCACCCACACAAGTTCAACTACATGAGCAAGAACCACATCACCACCCAAGGTATGTTATTCCATCTTAGAGAAGCCTTACTCTAAGACATGAGTCAAAGCAACTCAATAAGATGTGAATACATCAAGATGCTTAAACGAAAAATGGTAACCCCATTTTGAGCTTAAACGATGAGTATGACCTATGATCAAGTGTTCTCACTTGACTCCTAAGTCAATATACTCTAACATAGGTGACTATGTCACCGCCCAATTCTAGATGAAGTTCTCTTGTGTTCTTTTCTGAGTTATTGCATTTGTCCCTTGCATATTTGTCTCTTTCTTTTTCAATCAAAAAAAAACTTCATCTAGAAACTTTCACTTTTTTCTCTTTGTTTTTGTTTTGCATATTTCTGCATCAAATTCCTTGCAAATCTTTCAGCTAATTCATTGCAAATCTTTGTGAGATCTTACTTGACTAGTGAGCTGCGGTGACAAGTGTTTCTCTCTGTGATGAACTCGGTTTCACCGAATAGCTATTCTCGGTCCAACCGAATCCCTTCGGTACTACCGAAACATGCCACTCGGTGCCACCGATTTCGCAACAGGAAAAACAGTTTGCCACATATTCTATATTTCTTCTGACCCAGCTCCACTCAATGAATCTTATCCTCTACAAGCATCATAGTTTTATTCCCTGCTTTGTACTGAATCTCAAGGACCAAACCTATTCGACGGATTCCAGGAAAAACCTTCTTGGAAATTGATGTCAAAGGGGGAGAGAGAGATCACATCAAAGCTTATCAAGAGAGAGAGAGAGAGAGATCACATCAAAAGCTTATCACCTACAAAGGAGAAAGTACTAAGGGGGAGAGAATACTCAAGGATCCCAGATGATTGATGTTCAAGAGGAGAGATGCCACATGTCTTTTATGAACTTATTTGAATTTAGTTCTATTCATATCCTTTAGCTCTGATTTTCTGTTTCCTATCTTCTCCCAATATCCCATGTCAGATTCAGGGGGAGCAAGACACCTAAGGAAAAGAAATCAGTCAAATTCATTGCATATCTTTATTCTTGGGGACATGTTGAATTCTATGTGGTACCCTGTACTCACTCTCTACATGTCATCCCAGTCTTGGTATTCTTGTGGTTTCTTTTGTTTGCTCTGGCTAGTGGATATACCTGTCTTATCTAACCTTGTTTGTGCAGGTTCATTCCATCCTAAGCCAACTCAAGACCACAAGGTAAGTATATGCATCAAAATCATGAGTATGAGGAGTTCTTGCTTATGTACATACTGTTTGCAAGAAGGACTCATGAGCATGAAGGTATTTTCCTTGATAATCTTTTGCTCTGATGCATATGGCCAAGATGCATGTAACACTTTGCCTACTCTGTCATGGTTATGCTCTCACATGCCTCTCTATTTCACATTTACATGAGTGCATACATGAAGGGGGAGCCTATGCTTGTTACATGTCCTTCCAAAGCTTTACTTCCTGTTCTTTATATCTTTATCCAAAGCTTTGATGTATGTTGCCATTAATTACCAAAAAGGGGGAGATTGAAAGCACAAGTGCTCCCTAGGTGGTTTTGATAATTGATGACAACATATCTCTTGTTGGACTAACATTTCGATCTAGCATGTTTCAGATAAGTTCAACAATGGAGTGGCATGGACTAAAGGTTGTGGGAACTCCTTCAAGATGCTAAGGACAAAGGATTGGCTAAAGCTTCAAGCTCAAGACTCTTCATTTTATATTTTAGTGATCCAAGATCACATTGAGTCTTTAGGAAAAGCCAATACTATTAAGGAGGGATGAGGTGTTGCTTAATGAGCCTCTTGCTTCATGTGCTTAGTGATATGCTCCAAAACCCTCAACTACTTTCCCATATCCACATATGACCTAAACCCTAAGCCAAACTCGGTCCTACCGATTCTTTCCTATCCGGCGCCACCGAGTTTCACTTGTCATAAGCCACTGCCAAACCCTAGCAATTCGGTTCTACCGATAGGATCTCGGTCTCACCGAGATGGGTTGCAAACTCTCTGTTACCTTGCAATATTCTCGGTCTCACCGAGATATGCAATCGGTCCCACCGAGATTGCAATGTAAACTCAGTGTTTCCCCTTTGTAACTTTTCGGTCTCACCGAGTTCCACTCGGTCTCACCGAAAGAGCAAATCGGTCCCACCGAGTTTGCCTGACCAACTCTCTGGTTAGCTAATTACCAAATTCGGTCTCACCGAGTTTGTGTAATCGGTCTCAACCGAGATTACGTTATGCCCATAACCCTAGACATCGGTCCCACCGATGATCCAGGGGTCCCACCGAAATCACTAACGGTCACTAGGTTTACATTTTCGGTCCGACCGAGTTTATTGATTCGGTCCCACCGAGATTGGAAAACTGTGTAACGGTTGGATTTTGTGTGGAGGCTATATATACCCCTCCACCTCCTTCTCATTCAGATGAGAGAGCTATCAGAACACACACACCATTCCAACTCATATGTTCTGAGAGAGAACCACCTACTCATGTGTTGAGACCAAGACATTCCATTCCTACCATATGAATCTTGATCTCTAGCCTTCCCAAGTTGCTTTCCACTCAAACCTTCTTTCCACCAAATCCAAATCCTATGAGAGAGAGTTGAGTGTTGGGGAGACTATCATTTGAAGCACAAGAGCAAGGAGTTCATTACCTACACACCATTTGTTACTTCTTGGAGAGTGGTGTCTCCTAGATTGGCTAGGTGTCACTTGGGAGCCTCCGACAAGATTGTGGAGTTGAACCAAGGAGTTTGTAAGGGCAAGGAGATCGCCTACTTCGTGAAGATCTACCGCTAGTGAGGCAAGTCCTGTGTGGGCGATGGCCATGGTGGGATAGACAAGGTTGCTTCTTCGTGGACCCTTTGTGGGTGGTTGCTTCTTCGTGGACCCTTCGTGGGTGGAGCCCTGTGTGGACTCGCGCAACCGTTACCCTTGGGTGGAGCCCTGTGTGGACTCGCACAACCGTTACCCTTCGTGGGTTGAAGTCTCCATCAACGTGGATGTAGGATAGCACCACCTATCCGAACCACGGGAAAAACATCCGTGTCTCCAATTGCGTTTGAATTCTCCAAACCCTTCCCTTTACATTCTTGCAAGTTGCATGCTTTACATTTCCGCTGCCATATATACTCTTTGCATGTTGCTTG
>NW_024114602.1:0-23970 GCF_003073215.2 Triticum urartu | reverse complement strand
GCCTTTGATTTGCAACCCAAGAAAGAATTTGAGTTCACTCATCATAGACATCTCAAACTTCTCTGACATTAGCTTTCCAAACTTTTCACTAAAGAGAGGGTTAGTTGAACCAAATATGATGTCATCAACATAAATTTGGCATACAAATAGTTCTCCATTAACCCTTTTAGTAAAAAGAGTAGAATCAATTTTACCAATTTCAAAACCACTTGTAGTAAGGAACTTGGTCAAGCATTTATACCATGCTCTAGGAGCTTGTTTAAGACCATAAAGAGCTTTGTGAAGTTTGTAAACATGATTTGGTTTCTTAGGATTGACAAAGCGGGAGGTTGTTTGACATAAACTTCCTCCTCTATTTCTCCATTTAGAAAAGCACTTTTAATGTCCATTTGGTACAAGGTGATATTATGGTGATTAGCATAGGCAAGTAAGATGCGAATGGACTCAAGTCTAGCAACGGGAGCATACGTCTCACCATAGTCCATACCTTCGACTTGTGTGTATCCTTGGGCGACGAGACGTGCTTTGTTGCGGACCACTTGTCCATCTTCATCTTGCTTGTTGCGAAACACCCATTTGGTACCAATGATGTTGTGGTTGTTGTCGGGCTTCTCAACCAATGTCAAACTTGGTTTCTCTCAAAATTATGTAGCTCTTCATGCATAGCGTTTATCCAATCCGGATCTTCCAATGCTTCTTCAACCTTCATTGGTTCAATGCTAGAGATGAATGAATAGTTTTCACAAAAGTTAGCTAAACGAGTTTTTGAGCGAAGTGATTCTCCGGTTTGTATATCATTGAGGATTTGCTCGACGGGATGATCTTTGGCAATTCTTGCTCGAACTCGTGAGAGCTTTTGCTTGGGTTTTCGTTGAACATCTTCTTCATCTTGTTCTTCTTCTTGGCCTTCTTCATTGTTGACGTCGTCGTTCTCTTGTCGTGGTGGAGAAGGAGGTTGTTGATGTTCGTCTTGACGTATTTCCTCGTTTTCTTCATCTTGGTGTGTCCCACTTGTGGATGCTTCCGTGTCGATTCTTGGTTCACCTTGTCGTGAAGTAGAAGCTTCCACTTGGACGGATGAAGTACTCTCCTTCACCTCCGTTGGACGAATTTTGCCAATGGACAAGTCTTGAATTGCTTCTGAAGGGTCTTTGTCTCCTACATCAATTGGCAGTTGCTCTACTTGCGAGCCATTAGATTCATCAAACTTCACATCTACCGTCTCTTCAACCTTTCGGGTGAAATTGTTGTAGACACGGTAAGTGTGAGAGTTTGAGCCATAACCAAGTAGAAAACCTTCATGAGATTTAGGAGCAAACTTTGAACGACGATGCTTATCAAGAATGTAGCACTTTGAGCCGAATACTCGAAAGTATCCAACTTGGGGTTTGTTACCGGTGAGAAGCTCGTATGCCGTTTTGCCGAGTAGCTTGTGAAGATATAAGCGATTTGTTGCGTGACAAGCTGTCTCAACCGCTTCTGCCCAAAAGTGCTTTGGCGTCTTGTATTCATCAAGCATCGTTCTTGCCATTTCGATGAGCGTCCGGTTCTTCCTCTCAACAACTCCATTTTGTTGAGGTGTGTATGTAGCCGAGAACTCGTGTGAAATCCCTTCTTCGTCAAGAAAGGTGTCCACATTTGCGTTCTTGAACTCCGTTCCGTTGTCACTCCGAACCTTCTTGATCTTCACATCAAACTGATTTTGGGCTTTCCTAGCGAAGTTTCTGAAGATCTTCTGGACCTGCGACTTGTCATTAAGAAAGAACACCCATGTAAATCTTGAAAAATCATCAACTATAACTAGACCAAAAGAATTTCCACCGAGACTCTTGTAGGCATTGGGACCAAAAAGATCCATGTGAAGCAGCTCGAGTGGTCTCCTTGTGGTCATGATGTTCTTCACGGGATGTCTTCCTCCAACCTGTTTACCTGCTTGACAAGCACTGCAAAGTCTATCCTTATCAAATATGACATCATTAATTCCAAGGATATGATTTCCTTTAATAAGCTTGTCAAGGTTTCTCATGCCAACGTGACCTAGTCGTCTATGCCACAACCAACCTTTTGAGGATTTAGCAACAAAGCAAGTTTTAGGTTGTGCCTTTTTAGAGAAATCGACAATGTAAAGATCACCTCTACGCATACCCGTAAAGACCATTTTATGATTGTCTTGACGAAATACTTGGCAATCTACCTCAGTAAATAGGACATTCAAACCGAAATCAGCAAGTCTAGATACTGAAAGTAAGTTGTAGCCAAGAGATTCAACGAGCATGACATTTTGAATGGAACTATCATGTGAGATGGCCACCTTACCAAGGCCAACCACTTTACCCTTTGAATTATCACCAAAGGTGACATATTTTCGAGGGCCGTCATTTTCAGCAAGCTCACGAAACATCTCTTCATCTCCGGTCATATGATCAGTACATCCACTATCAAGAACCCATTCCTTTCCTCCTGATTCATATCCCCGAAGATTTGCCATAAGACCAAAATGTCTCATTGCATCATCAAGATCGAAGTCACTATCATCATCATCATCATCATAATATTCAGGTTCGTCATGATCTTGTGATTCATTATTTCCTAGAGAGGGCAATTCATTAGATAAATGATCAAAGTGATTACTTTTATGAATTCTTATAGCTTTGAGTATGATATCATTAATGATTCCAACATCTCCTTTAGCATGCTTAAGATTTGCAAGTTCATGAAGACATTTACCAAAACTAGGATCACTAGAGTTCATCTTACTCAAGGCAATAGATTTATAGAGAACTTCATCCAAAGTTTTCAAGGAATGATTTGGAAATTGTTCCTCAAGAAATTTCCATATAGTATAGGCACAATCTTGAGTAGGCAAACAGGCAATCAGATTTTTGGGCAATCCTCTAATGATGAAGCTCAATAGTTCTAAGATTGCGAATCATGTCAATATCTTCATCTAGGGTAGGATGCAAGGGATCAATATGGGGTGCACAAGGGCTAGCAATATACTTGTTCAAATGATATTGATTGAAGATTACAAGCATCTCATTTTTCCACTCATGAAATACTTTCCATCAAGAATAGGCACTCTATGTCTAAGACTCCCTAGAGTAGACACATCCATCTTCCTCCAATGGTGATTAAACCAAGGCAATGGAGACCAAAGCTCTGATACCACTTGTAGGATCTAGAAGTAGATGTGTCTAGAGGGGGGTGATTAGACACTTAGTGCTAAAGTTGCAATTTTTAAGCTTTTTCGGTTTAAGTGGAGTTTAGGCACAATTTCAACACACACAATACATATCAAGCAAGCATGCAAAGAGTATATGAGCAGCGGAATGTAAAGCATGCAACTTGCAAGAATGTAAAGGGAAGGGTTTGAGAGATCAAACGCAATTGGAGACACGGATGTTTTTCCCGTGGTTCGGATAGGTGGTGCTATCCTACATCCACGTTGATGGAGACTTCAACCCACGAAGGGTAACGGTTGCGCGAGTCCACACAGGGCTCCACCCAAGGGTAATGGTTGCGCGAGTCCACACAGGGCTCCACCCACGAAGGGTCCACGAAGAAGCAACCACCCACAAAGGGTCCACGAAGAAGCAACCTTGTCTATCCCACCATGGCCATCGCCCACACAGGACTTGCCTCACTAGCGGTAGATCTTCACGAAGTAGGCGATCTCCTTGCCCTTACAAACTCCTTGGTTCAACTCCACAATCTTGTCGGAGGCTCCCAAGTGACACCTAGCCAATCTAGGAGACACCACTCTCCAAGAAGTAACAAATGGTGTGTAGGTAATGAACTCCTTGCTCTTGTGCTTCAAATGATAGTCTCCCCAACACTCAACTCTCTCTCATAGGATTTGGATTGGTGGAAAGAAGATTTGAGTGGAAAGCAACTTGGGAAGGCTAGAGATCAAGATTCATATGTAGGAATGGAATATCTTGGTCTCAACACATGAGTAGGTGGTTCTCTCTCAGAACATATGAGTTGGAATGGTGTATGTGTTCTGATAGCTCTCTCTTCGAATGAAGAGGAGGTGGAGGGGTATTTATAGCCTCCACACAAAATCCAACCGTTACACACAATTTACAATCTCGGTGGGACCGAATCAGAAAACTCGGTTGGACGAAATAGTAAACCTAGTGACCGTTAGGAATTTCGGTGGGACTGACATGCAACTCGGTAGGACCGATTCGGTTAGGGTTTGGGCATAACGTAATCTCGGTGAGACCGATTACACAAACTCGGTGAGACCGAATTTGGTAATTAGCTAACCAGAGAGTTGGTCAGGCAAACTCGGTGGGACCGATTTGCTCTTTCGGTGAGACCGAGTGGAACTCGGTGAGACCGAAAAGTTACAAAGGGGAAACACTGAGTTTACATTGCAATCTCGGTGGGACCGATTCACTCTTTCGGTGGGACCGAAAAGTTATGAAAGGGAAACAGAGAGTTTGCAACCCCATCTCGGTGAGACCGAGATCCTTATCGGTAGAACCGAATTGCTAGGGTTTGGCAGTGGCTAATGACAAGTGAAACTCGGTGGCGCCGGATAGGAAGAATCGGTAGGACCGAGTTTGGCTTAGGGTTTAGGTCATATGTGGATATGGGAAAGTAGTTGAGGATTTTGGAGCATATCATTAAGCACATGAAGCAAGAGGCTCATTAAGCAACACCTCATCCCTCCTTGATAGTATTGGCTTTTCCTATGGACTCAATGTGATCTTGGATCACTAAAATGTAAAATGAAGAGTCTTGAGCTTGAAGCTTTAGCCAATCCTTTGTCCTTGGCATCTAAGGAGTTCCCACAACCTTTAGTCCATGCCACTCCATTGTTGAACTTATCTGAAACATGCTAGATAGAAATGTTAGTCCAACAAGAGATATGTTGTCATCAATTATCAAAACCACCTAGGGAGCACTTGTGCTTTCACTCTTATATGCATGATCTCTTATGGCCTCGTATTTCTTCTCCGATATTCGGGTTTTGTTTGCCCAACTTGATCAATTTATCTTGCAATGGGAAGAGGTGCCAATAGTGGGTTCGATCTTACAGTGCTTGATCCCAGAGACAGAAAGAGAACTGACACATATGTATCGTTGCTACTAAGGATAAAAAGGTGGGATCTATATCTACTGCCATAGATAAACGGATCTCGTCTACATCATGTCATCGTTCTTATTGCATTACACCGTTTTTCCATGAACTTAATACACTAGATGCATGCTAGATAGCGGTCGATGTGTGGAGTAATAGTAGTAGATGCAGGCAGGAGTCGGTCTACTAATCTTGGACGTGATGCCTATGTAATGATCATTGCCTGGATATCGTCATAATTATTTGGTTCTATCAATTGCCCAACATTAATGTGTTTACCCACCATTTGCTATTTTTCTTGAGAGAAGCCACTATTGAAACCTACGGCCCCTGGGTCTTCTTCCTCATATATTTGCTTGCGATCTACTTTTTCTTTGCATTTTTATTCATATATATTAACCCAAAAAATACAAAAATACTTTGCTCCACTTTATTTTATTTGCGATCTATTAATTCAATCCATTACAACTTTCTCCCGTCTCCGTGCCAATTTCTGGCGCCATTACCCGAAAAGGATTGACAACCCCTTTAACACGTCGGGTTGCGAGTGGCTGTTATTTGTGTGCAGGGGCTGTTTACGTTGTGTTGTGTGGTTCTCCTACTAGTTCGATAACCTTGATTTCATATCTGAGGGAAATACATACCGCCGTTGTGTTGCATCTTCCCTTCCTCTTTGGGGAAAAACGACGTAGCTTCAAGCGACATCAAAAGGAATTTCTGGCGCCGTTGCCAGGGAGGATCTTCAACATAACCAGGTTCCTAATCACAAATCTCATCTCCTCGCAATTTACATTATTTGCCATTTGCCTCTCGTTTTCCTCTCCCCCGTTCGTCGTTTTCTTGCCGGATCTGTTTTTGAGTGCAATCTTGTTGTGTGGTCATCATGACTCAAGAGAACACCAAGTTATGTAATTTCTCAAATACCAACAACAATGATTTTATTGTCACTCTGCTTGCTCCTCCCGCCACTAGTGAAGAGACTTGTGATATTAATACTGCTTTGCTGAATCTTGTTATGAAAGACCAATTTTCTGGTACTCCTAATGAGGATGCCGCGTCCCATATTAATACCTTCATGGAATTATGCGATATGCAAAAGAAAAAAGATGTGGACAATGATGTGGTCAAGATGAAATTATTTCTGTTCTCTTTGTGTGATTCTGCAAGAAATTGGTTCTCTTCTTTGCCTTGCGATAGTATCGATTCTTGGAATAAGTGCAAAGATGCTTTTATCACTAAGTATTTTCCGCCCGCAAAAATTATTTCCCTTAGAACCCAGATCATGAATTGCAAGCAACTTGAACATGATCATGTCGCACAATCTTGGTAAAGGATGAAAATGATGCTAAGGAATTGCCCAAATCATGGGTTAAATCTTTGGATGATCATACAAAATTTTTATGCGGGGTTGAATTTCGTTTCTTGTAATATTTTAGATTCCGCCACGGGTGGTGCTTTTATGTAAATTACATTGGGTGGAGCCACCAAATTGCTTGATAATATCATGGCAAATTATTCACAATGGCATACGAAAAGAGCTCCTGCTAGTAAAAAAGTTAATTCAGTTGAAGAAATTTCTTCTTTGAGTGATAAAGTTGATGTTCTTATGAAAATGGTTGCTAGTAAAAGTGCTCCTATTGATTTTAATGATATTCCTTTGTCTACCTTGATTGAGCAAAATAGTGATGCCATTGATGTGAATTTTATTTCTCGCAATAATTTCAACAACAATGCTTATAGAGGTAATTTTAATCCTATGCCTTTTCCTAGTAATTCCTCTAATAATTATGGTAATTACTATGGAAATAAATCATATAATAATAGGAACACCTCTGATCTTGAGAATAATATTAAAGAATTATCAACATCCATTTTTTTTCAATACTTCCATAGAGGAAAAGTTAAATAAGATTGATGATTTGTCTAGAAGTGTTGATAGAATTGCTCATGATGTGGAAAATCTCAAGATGAAAACTTTTGTGCCTAAAGTAGATGAATCAATTAAAGCTCTTTATGTTTCTATGGATGAAAGTAAGAAAAGAACTGCTATGCTTAGAGCTAAAAGATGATTTTTAGAAAAAGCGTTTTCTAGTGATTTTCTTTCGCAAAAGTGATGAAGGTCTTAAAATGATTGGTGTTTATTCTATTGATTCCTTGTTTAGTAAAGTTAAGAATGATGAAAAAGGTACTCGAGAAGAGTCAACTTTAGGTAGAAGCATCATATTTCGGAGCGTGAAAATCTTTGTTGAGAAAAATTGTGAAAGTGGGTTTGGAGAGGTCAAAACTTTAGTTAGTGATGCCACTCTTTTGGATACAAAGACTTTAATTATGATAGTTGCTCTTTGATTGATTGTATTTATTTGTTGGCAATCCATGATAAATTCACCCCATGCTTATGAACAAAACAAAGCTTTTACTAAACATATTGTTGATGCTATGATGGAAGTTTTGAAAGAAAAGTTGGAATTAGCGGGGAACATAGTAATTTCAAAATTTTCCTACGCACACGCAAGATCATGGTGATTGAAAGTGCGGTATATCAACTAGAGGGGGGGTGAATAGGCGATTTTTATGAAAGTCTTCAAAACGTGGGATTTATGAAGACAAACAGTGAAGATTTTGCCTATTACTATGCAGCGGAAGTTAGATTACACTAGGCAAGCCATGGTCAAGTATTCAATAGAGTGAAAGCACAAAGACAAACAGCTGCAGTGTAATAAGGATCAGGTAGGAAGAAGTTATGAAGCCAACAGATCATACATTCACGTTGTGAAGACAAAAGATAGAGCAAGCATGCAATGGCTTCACAATGAGTAACAGTAAGAAAAAGGAAGTGAAGATGAAACCTGGTGACTCGTTGAAGACAATGATGTGTTGGCCAGTTCCAGTTGCTGTGACAACTGTACGTCTGGTTGGAGCGGCTAGGTATTTAAACCTTAGGACACACGGTCCCGGACACCCAGTCCTGAACACGCAGCTCGGGACACCAAGTCCTCACCGTATTCTCCTTGAGCTAAGGTCACATAGTCCTCGCCCAATCACTCTGGTAAGTCTTCAAGGTAGACTCCCAAACCTTCACAGACTTCGTTCACTGGCAATCCACAATGTCTCTTGGATGCTCTGAACGCGACGCCTAACCGTCTGGAGGATTCACAGTCCTCAAGTGTAATAAGTCTTCAGATCACACAGACAAGAAGACTTAAGTGATGCCCAATGTTCTCTGGCTTTGGGTGGTTAGGGCTTTTTCCTCGCGGAATTTTCTCTCAAAGGCTTCGAGGTGGGTTGCTCTCAAACGACAAAAGCCGTGCACTGAAATCTGAGCATCCAACCGTTTATGGTTGTAGGGGGTGGGCTATTTATAGTCACTTGGCAACCCGACCTGATTTGTCCGAAATGACCCTGGGTCACTAAGGAACTGACACGTGTCTCAACGGTCAGATTTCAAACTCTCATGGCAACTTTACTTGGGCTACAAGCAAAGCTGACTTGTCCGGCTCTGGACAAGATTCGCTCTCATTGTCTTCACTCGAAGACATAGGTTTTTGGTTTAGGCATCACTTCAGTCATTCTGACTGGTTCTCCTGACACTTACAGTACGGGTCTAGACTCACACAAGCACGATTGTCTCGACATAGCTTCATACGTGTCTCATGTGATATCTCATATACTTCTATGTCTTCATCATTTAGTCATTCTGGTAATCATGATTCTACGTACATTTCACACTTAGTCCCTCAACTAGGTTTGTCGTCAATACTCCAAAACCAACTAGGGGTGGCACTAGATGCACTTACAATCTCCCCCTTTTTGGTGATTGATGACAAACTAGTTGAAGTTTTCAACGGGGAATATAGTCTGTGAAAATTGTAAAGGATAAGGAATTGTCTTCATAAGTTTCAAGGGCTCCCCCTGAAGATGTGCATATAAGTTAATTTGCTTTTGGAATGCAAATGCACATGGCAGGTTGTACTTGTGGAGATCCAATTCAGCTTATGATGACAATCCACTATGCATGTGAAAGTATATGAAGATAATGACATGCATAATGGAAAATGGACGTCTGCAGAATGAGAAACGTGCGGAATTTATCGTCGCACATGCGGAATTTATCTTCGCAAACAGGGTGGCAAACAAGTAGCAGACGACCATCGAGTTTTAGTGTTACAACTCAAAGAACCAAATGAAGCAAAAACGAGAGTTGTAAGCATGAAGCAAAATATAGCAAAACATAAAGCACCCGCCCATATGGACCCGTTTGAAGACTATCAACCCATATGCTTCTCCCCCTTTTGTCAGCAAGGACCAAAAAGGTTTGAAGACATAGAGTGTCTACTCGTTCCCAGGAGCAGCAGGGTCGTTGGAGGTGTTTGGCGGTGCAGAAGAGCTTGGAGGTGCTGAAGCAGGTGGCGCGTCTTCTTCATCAATGATTCTGGCAGTGACTATGGCAGCAGATGAAGAAAACTCAGAGTCTTCAAGTGATGGTGTGTTGCGCATCACAGCCCTTCTAGTAGGTGTGGTGTCAAACTTGAATCGCTCAGTGAAGCCATCCTCTTCAAGTTCAGCTTCAGTACACATCATTGATAGCCCTTTCCATGTACGACGACAGGTTTCATGAGTGACGAAAGCATTCTTGGTGGCAAGATTTCGAAGACGATTAACATCCACCAAGAGGCTTTTCATCTGACGCTTTAGCCAGTCGTGATGCCTATCTTGTTTTTGATGAAGGGCCACAAGAAGCTCTCGGTTATTGAGAACACGAGCGCGCTTCTTGGGTCTGGAAGCAGTTGCACTATCAGTGGCTTCAGTTGAAGCAGGGTGTGGCACACGTGTAGTGCCAGCTAAAGGATACACCCTGGAGATGGCTTCAACACCTTCATCGTTTTGAGTGAAGCTCTGGTGTTCTGCATTCTGAAGACTCAAAGGTTGCTTGGCAGGCTCAAGATATATAGCTTCAACAGAGGTATCCACATCTGGCAAGAAGATCCGATGGTTGCGGGCTGAGGGCTGATATGAGATTGCAGAGTGAAGCTTGATCAGTCTCATTACCCAAGGAGCATAGAACTTTAAACCAAACAGATCTGAGCCTGATGCAGCGAGTTGGCGTATGAAGAAATCCTGTGCGTTGAAGCATTTGCCATGAAGGATACAGAATATCAGAGTCTTCATTGCACCCTCAATCTTGGCATTCGGAGAGTGCCCTTTAATAGGCCAGAGAGTCCGCCGGATAATGTGATAGATTGTTCTGGGCAGGTACTCAAAGTCTTCAACGAAGAACTCTGTTGGATAAGGAGCATCGAGAGGCAGTGGCTTCATCATGGAGAGCATCTGACTCATATTTGGTTCAGGCCTCTGGAATATGCTCTCAAGGGCTTCAGTGTGTAGTGGACAACCTTCCTCGAAGAGTTCGCCAGGAGTGGGCAGGCCGGTGAGCTCAATGATATCGAATGCATTGGCTTCGTGATGGACATTGCCGGTCATCCACTCCAGGGCCCAAGTCTTCAGATCTCTGTTGTATCCCTTGATGTGTAGGGTGGCATAGAATTGCAACAGAAGCTCTTCATTCCAGTGCTCTTCATCAGTTATGAACTGCAGCAGACCCACTTGCTTGAAGCAATCCAGCGCTTCCTCCAAACAGGGCAGACCAACAATAGCTTCAACATCAAGGCGCTTGTGCGGGAAGATGCGACCTTGGTTGTATAGAATGCATGAATAGTAGCTGCGCTGAGGATAGCTCCAGAACCTATCTGATGAAATCCTTTCCCTTGAATAGGGGTTCTTGGAGCTGTTGAAGAACGTATTGTCTGCCTTGAAGCTATTGATGTCGAAGGAGCCAGGTGCTGATGCAGGACCTGGGAACCTTGGCAGCCTTGGGACTGGCTTCTGGACATGAGGCCTGTGCTCAACATGGTAATAAAATTGAGGACCAGCAGCAGACTCAGGAACAGAAGTGTCTGGATCACTAGCTTCGCTGTCTGCTGAAGCTTTTGGTGGGGAGGGCTCCACATTGGCTTCAGTGTTGGTTGTGGTAGCCTCAATATTTTCAGCCTCCGCTTGACTAGCTGGAGGGTCAGTCACAAGCATGTTATCCTGGAGAACTGCTTCTTGGTGGAGCATTGGAGTGGGGTCTTGTGGTGCTTCTTCTTTCGGCTGATGCAGCCGGAATGTCTTCACATAGACTTGAGGCCTTGGACCTTTGTGAAGCCTGCGGAATGCAGACGACGCCTGTGGTGTTGGAGTGGGCTGGGCCTCATTGTCTTCTTCCTCTTGAGGGCGATCCGCCCATGACGCATCTTGTGCAATTGGCGTCAAAGGACGACCAATGCTGATGAGTGCGCTTTGTTCATAATGAGGAAGGGCTGCATCATCGTGTACATTGTCCTGATGACCAATGTCTTCAACAGCAATGGGGTCGGCTGTTGGTATGTCTTCAGCTTCAAGAGCCTCTGTGGAAGCAGGCTTAATGAACTGTCAGTTGTCGTTCTGCGTTGGGGCAAACCATAGAAATAGGTTCAACTATCAAGGGCTCTGTGGGAGCAGCCCGAGATTTCTTGATCTTTCGCTTCTTCTTGCTGGGGGCAGTAGGAAAAGCTTCAGAGCTTTTCCTTTTCCTGGCTTCAGCCTCAGCAGTTCTTGTCTTCTTGAGCTCAGAAGCTGTTGACCGGCTCTTTGGCTTCGAGCCAGTCGTTGCAGTTGGGAAGACAATTGGAAACTGCTTCTTGCCTTGATGCCTCTGGTTCAGCCATAGCAGGCTTCTTATTCTTCGCGGCCATCTTGGGGTCGATGCCAGGACGGCCAAGTGCATTGCGCTTCTCGGCCTCATTGTAGGCTTGCACACATCGTTCTGCCAGAGACTTCATCTGCTCACGTGAACCTTGAGCTTCTGCACGCTTCTTCAGAAAATTTTCTTTTAGCTCATGCAACATGGTCTTGAAGCTCTTCACTTCTTGCACGCTGAGCTTGGCCATATTCTTCTTGAACTGAGCCTTTTCATGATCAATTTTCTGCTTCAGTTCAACAATGCGCTGGGCAATGGCAAGTTCTGAAGCAATTGCGCCTTGGAAGGCGACGCTGAGGCCAACAGGCAGCTGCAGATCTTTGAAGCTTATGTTCGGTGTGGCAAACCATTCGTCGATGAAGTTGTGGATGATGGCGATGTCAAAGAGAGGCAAATTGTTGAAGATCTCAGCTTCTTCTTTGCTCTGATGAGCTGCTCTAGAGCGTCATCTCCAAGATCTTCATCACTCGACAGATCAATGGCTTCGCTACGCAGAATGGTAGCAGCTGTGAGCTCTTTGCCGGTGTGTGCTGAGGCACCTTCGCCTTCTGGGGCTTGGAGACGCGGGATACGTCTTCAGACTGCACACTGTCTTCAGGAGGTGCAGTTGCCAATGGCTTCGCCCTTGAGATTTTTGATGAAGGGGCTGGCTTTGAAGCTTTTGGCTTCTTCGACTGCTTCGGCTTCGGTACAGCAGGAGCTTCATCAGACTCAGAGTCAGCTGGAGGGTCATTCACGGCAGTCCCTTGGACTAAGATGCGGGTGATGAGGCCCTCAAGATTGGCATACGGACCGATGATATTTGGGTTCTGTGTAGCGTGTGCCATCTGCCCTTGGAGCTGAGGGACCAGGGTTGAAGTCTAACCCAAATTTCTTCTTGTTTTGCTTCGCTGATTGTTGGGCAAACTGGAAGTTGCGCTTGAACAGATTGTCGTCACGACACCAGAGGAGTGACGACGGATGCGCATCATCAGGCTGTGGTCCTCGGACCATGCATGGGTAGAAGCCTTGAGCAATGGCTTCATCTCTGGTCCTGGGTATGAGGTTCTTGTAAAGGACGTCCCCCCATGGTCTCTTGATGGCACTTTTCTCAGCATACTCCTGGGTGATGAAGCGGTATTTGAACCAGTTGTTCTGCCCAATAGCGTCGAATCCATTGGATTCGGGTCTTGCGCTGCCCATAATTCTCTTTTGGATCTGTTTTATACATTTCTGCCAGGTCTTCAGGCAGATCTTTGGAAGTTCCTTCACGTCGCTGTCTGCCCCCTTTCCTTGCAGCTGCTTCTGAAGCCATAAACTTTAACTTGAAAAGGCTTCAAAGGCTTTCTTTTGCTGGACCAACAGGAACTGGCTTCAGGAGAATTTATGTGTTGCTGTAGGAAATTCACACTTGGAACTGCTAGACGGAAGTGGGAGATGATGCCGAGCAGTTCAGTCCTCCATGCCCTAACTTGGCGACGGAAGACACCTACGTCGACGGCGGAGAGGACGATGTCCGCGATCGGCGTGAAGACGGCGTCGGAGAAGTTGCGGCAGCGAAGCGCTTCGTCGCCGGCGTCGTCGAGGGCTAGCGGTGGCGCTAGGGTTCATGCGAGGGTGGAAGAAGGAGATAATGACCGTGGTAAGTGTGAATTTATAGGCACAAGGGCGGCACTGTGCTATTACACAGGTGCCCCTGGCGATTCGCATCTGAGGAACGCGTGTCCAGTTTGCGGAAGTTTGGGGTTTGTTCCACGTCCCACGCACGCCTGGATTGTCGGGCGGTCGTTCCTGCTTCTCCGGATTTTATGTGGAGGAATGGGCATTTAAAGCGGACTTTATGGTTGTCTCTATATCTTCAGCTGACAAGGACGCAGTGAAGACATTCGACAGTTTCAATAGAATGCATATGACGTGGAGAGATAGACTTTGAGATAGAAAGCATAGAGAGATTAGGGTCCGATCACATTCACTTAGTTCAAAAGATTCAACTAAGAAGACATAGCTATAAGTGAATGCTGTAGAGGACAGAACACTAGCATATATATATATATATATATCTGTAGTCAACATAGTGAAGATAATCATGAAAATGTGTTGAGTTTCGAAGCAAATCAACTGTGAAGACATTGCAAGGTAACGCCATGAGTGAAACACTTCAAAATAGAACGTTTGGTGGTGGCGTTACCCACCGTATAGGAAGTATTAGACCCAGACACGGCGCACAATTATCGTGGCGCTCCGAAGTCAAATTCCACATTAATGTATTCACACTTAGAATGTATATCTTCATTGATTTGAAGATATACTTCACTTCGTGTGTTGCACATCTAAGTCATCAATATGCATAAGGGTTAGGATGTGTGCCTGATCACAGGACATTTGAGGATTCCAGGATATTTAGCTCACACCGTAACTTGCAAAACCTCTTCTCATCCAAGGGCTTGGTGAAGATATCTGCCAATTGCTTTCAGTGTTGATGTGTATGATATCAATGTCTTCCTTCACAACATGATCTCTGAGAAAGTGATGACGAATTTCAATGTGCTTTGTCTTCGAGTGCTGAACTGGGTTGTTTGCAATCTTGATGGCGCTTTCGTTGTCGCAGTAAAGTGCACTTGCTTCAGATGAATACCATAGTCCTTGAGTGTTTGCTTCATCCACAGAAGCTGAGCGCAGCAAGATCCAGCAACAATGTATTCAGATTCAGCAGTGGAGAGAGATACACATTCTTCTTCTTTGAAGACCAACATACAAGTGATCGTCCCAGAAAGTGACATGTGCCTGATGTAGACTTGCGATCAACTTTGTCACCAGCATAATCAGCATCCGAAAATCCAACCAAATCAAACTCTGAGCCCTTTGGATACCATAATCCTAGAGTTGGGGTGTGAGCCAAATATCGAAGAATTCGCTTCACAGCTAAGTGATGCGACTCCTTTGGTGCCGCTTGAAATCGAGCACACATGCAAACACTAAGCATAATATCTGGCCTAGATGCACATAAATAAAGCAAAGAACCAATCATGGAGCGGTATACCTTTTGATCGAACTCTTTACCATTGTCGTCAGGACCTAAATGATGTTTGGCTGGCATTGGTGTTGTGAAGCCTTTGCAGTCTTGCATACCGAACTTCTTCAGGCAATCTTTGAGATACTTCTCTTGAGATATGAAGATGCCATTGCGTTGTTGTCATATTTGAAGACCAAGGAAGAACTTCAGCTCCCCCATCATGGACATCTGATATTGCTCTTGCATCATATATCCAAACTCTTCACTGTACTTCTGATTGGTGCAGCCGAAGATAATGTCATCCACATATATTTGGCACACAAACAGTTCACCATCATATGTCTTCGTGAAAAGAGTGGGATCCAGGGAACCAGGTATGAAGCCTTTGCTCTTCAGGAAGTATTTGAGTGTGTCATACCAGGCCCTAGGGGCTTGTTTGAGGCCATACAGTGCCTTGTTGAGCTTGTATACCATGTCAGGATGTTTTGGATTTTCAAAGCCAGGCGATTGTGCAACATACACTTCTTCTTCAATCTTGCCATTGAGAAGGCACTATTCACATCCATTTGATATAGAAGTATGTTATGATGATTTACATAAGCCAGCAGAATGCGTATGGCTTCAAGCCTAGCCACGGGAGCAAATGTTTCATCGAAGTCAATGCCTTCCACTTGAGTATATCCTTGAGCAACGAGACGAGCTTTGTTTCTGACAACTTGACCATGCTCATCTTGTTTGTTGCGGTATATCCATTTGGTGCCTATTATGTTGTGCTTCCGTGGATCAGGACGCTTAACCAGTTCCCATACATTATTCAGCTCAAACTGTTGAAGCTCTTCTTGCATAGCTTGAATCCATTTAGGTTCCATGAAGGCTTCTTCAACTTTCTTGGGTTCTGATATTGAGACGAATGCGAAGTGCCCACAGAAATTTGCTAGCTGAGTTGCCCTTGAACGAGTGAGTGGACCAGGTGCATTGATGCTGTCAATTATTCTGTCAATCTGCACTTCATTGGCAACACGAGGATGTACAGGGCGAAGACTTTGCTCTTGCTGATCTGTGTTGTTGTTGGGAGGAATGTCTTCAGGCTGAGCATTGTCTTCATGTTGATCAGGTGCTGAGATGATAAGTTCTTCTTCAGGATGAGCTTCAGAAGGTATAATCTCTCCAGTTCCATTAGCTTGATTGATTCACTAGCTGGAATCTCATCTAGCACATTTGGCAGTTGTTCTCTTTGTGAACCATTTGTCTCATCAAACCGCACATCCACTGTTTCAACCACTTTGTAATGAAAGAGATTGAAGACTCTGTAGGGGTGCGAATCCTTTCCATATCCAAGCATAAAGCCCTCATGTGCTTTTGGTGCAAACTTTGAGGTGTGGTGTGGGTCCTTGATCCAGCACCTTGCGCCAAATACTCTGATGTAACTGACATTTGGCTTCTTACCAGTTAGGAGTTCATAAGATGTCTTGTTCAGAAGCTTGTGAAGATAAACACGATTGATTGTATGGCATGCAGTGTCAATGGCTTCAGTCCAGAATTTTCATGGAGTCTTGTATTCATCTAGCATTGTTCTGGCCATCTCAATGAGTGTTCTGTTCTTGCGTTCGACGACGCCATTCTGCTGTGGCGTGTACGGAGCTAAGAATTCATGTGTGATGCCCAAGGTATCAAGATATGTATCAAGGCCAGTGTTCTTGAATTCAGTGCCATTGTCACTTCTGATGTGTTTTATCTTGGCGCCAAAATTGTTCATAGCACGATTGGCGAAGCATCTGAAGACATCCTGCACTTCAGTCTTGTAAAGGATTATGTGCACCCAAGTATATCTAGAGTAATCATCAACAATGACGAAGCCATAGAGGCAGGCAGTAGTAGTAAAAGTTGAGTAGTGAGTGGGGCCGAATAGATCCATGTGGAGCAGTTCGAAGGGTTGAGTAGTAGTCATGATTGTCTTCGAAGGATGTTTTTCCCTTATCATCTTCCCTGCTTCACAGGCACCGCATAAGTGATCTTTCTTGAACTTGACGCCCTCGATGCCTATGACATGCTTCTTCTTCGCAAGGGTGTGGAGGTTCCTCATGCCAGCATGCCCAAGCCTCCGATGCCAAAGCCAGCATTCTGAAGCTTTTGCAAGAAGACATACTACAAGTTGTGGCCCTGCTGAGAAATCTACCACGTACAGATCATCTTTTCGATACCCTTCAAACACTAGAGACTTGTCAGATTCCATTAGTACTAGACAACGATATTTTCCAAACATTACGATCATGTTCAAATCGCACAGAATTGAGACAGACATTAAGTTGAAGCCAAGGGATTCAACAAGCATGACTTTATCCATGTGTTGATCCTTTGAGATTGCAACTCTACCTAGACCCAATACCTTACTTTTACCAGTGTCAGCAAATGTGATGTGGCTCTTGTCGGATGGACGTAAGGTTGAGTCCATAAGAAGGCTTCTTTTGCCAGTCATGTGATTTGTATACCCACTATAAAAAATCCATTTTGAAGACTTTGAAGACGCTGGTGTCGTACCCTACAGTGCAGTTAGGGGGATAGGCTTCACGAAGAGAATTGTGAAGCAAAAACATTTGACGAACCAGTGGGTTATGAAAACTTAGGTCCATATTAGGACTAATAGGGAGAGTAGCATGCGATTCAGGAACGAAGTACATAATGATGCCATTTGGGCATTTTATCTTGCGCCCTACAAGATTTTTAAGGTCCCCAGCAATAGCGTCAGAAGATTTCGGTTTTCTGCTGGAGACCTTTCCCTGCAAAAGAGAGTTAAGCCTTCTTAACCACCCACATCTTCAAGGGTGGCTTAGAAGCAATAAGTCTAAGTGCAGCATCTGAGAATTTTGGCTTTGAAGCCTTAGCAAACAGTCTTGCAGGTGGACAATAGTACTCATAAGAATAAGCAGAATAATTTTTGGTCATATGAACATGACGGTTTGATGAACCGCTCTCATATTCATATGCCTGAGTATGGTTCCCCTGCAAAACATTTGCGTTAGTGCGACTCAGGTGAGTCCTTTGTCTGTATGAAGCCTTTGGACCGTATGATGCCTTTGGTCTGAGGTTTGTCTTCTTCATGTGAGGTGTCATGAAGACATTCACAGGAAGAATTTCCAGACACGTTTTCGGAACCCAGATCTTCTTCATAGGCGGTCCATTCCTGCAGTTAGTACCAATGTACCTGGCAAACACTTCACCATTCTGATTCTTAAACAGTTTATAGTTTGCATCAAAGGATTCATCAATAATAATGGGGTTAGCACAAGTGAAGCCAGATAAATTGGATGGATCTGCTGAAGGTTCCTTTGCAGCAACCCATGTGGTTTTGGGGTACTGCTCAGGTTTCCAGTAAGAGTCATCTGCATTTATTTTCCTTACGAACCCAACACCCTCTTTCCTAGGGTTTCGGTTCAGAATCTGCTTCTTGAGGACATCACATAATGTCTGATGTCCTTTAAGACTTTTGTACATCCCTGTTTCAAGCAATGTCTTCAACCTAGCATTCTCATCAGCAATAGCAGTGGTATCCTCAGCAGAGGGGTTAGTTACCACATCAACAATTGAAGATATTGCAACAGTAGTAGCAGTGGAACATTCAGCAACAGAAGTAGCATTATCACGCTCAATGCATTTAAGACATGGTGGTTCAAATCCTTCCTGAGCGGAACTGATCTGTTCGGCGCGAAGTGACTCATTTTCCTTTTGAAGATCTTCATGAGCCGCTCTCAATTTCTCAAGTTCTTGCTTCCTTTGAAGATAATCATAGGAAAGCTTTTCATGAGTTGTTGAGAGAGTATCAAGACGATCTTCAAGTTCCTGATACTTAACGTGAAGATTTTTTTTGTCTTCAATTAAGGATTCAGATCGAGTCATTTCAGCACCCAACAGATCATCGCTTCTGTCTAACAGTTTTTGAATATGTTCCATAGCTTTTTGTTGTTTAGTTGCAATTTTAGCAAGTGTTTTGTAGCTGGGTTTTGAATCACAGTCAGAGTCATCGTCACTAGATGTTTGATAGCGAGTAGTGCGTGTGTTTACCTTGGCACCGTGTGCCATGAAGCAGTAGGTAGGAGTGGAGTAGTTCTTGTCATTTGCATCGGTGTCGGTGATGAAGTCATTGTCTTCAGTGTTGAAGATGGACTTGGCGATGTATGCTGTAGCCAGACTCGCAATGCCAGAATCGGACACCTCCTTAGACTCCACCTCTGCCTCCTCAGAAGCGGACTCCTCTTCTGAATCCATTTCCTTGCCAACAAATGCACGTTCCTTGCCAGATGAGCTCTTCTTGTGTGATGAAGACTTTGAGGAAGACTTGGAAGAAGACTTTGAGTATTTCTTCTTATTTTTGTCGTCAGAATCATATTCCTTGCTCTTCTTCTTCCTTCTGTTCTCATTGTCCCACTGTGGACACTCAGAGATGAAGTGTCCAGTTTTCTTGCACTTGTGACATGCTTTCTTCTTGTAGTCATGAGCAGAAGCTTCATCATTCCTTGAGCTTGATCGTGAAGATTTCCTGAAGCCTTTCTTCTTAGTGAATTTTTGGAACTTCTTCACTAGCATTGCAAGTTCTCTTCCAATGTCTTCAGGATCATCAGAACTGCAGTCAGATTCTTCTTCAGATGAGGAGACAGCTTTTGCCTTCAAGGCACGAGTTCGCCCATAGTTTGGACCGTAGATATCTCTTTTCTCAGAAAGCTGAAACTCATGTGTGTTGAGCCTCTCAAGTATGTCAGACGGATCGAGTGTCTTGAAATCAGGACGTTCTTGAATCATCAGGGCCAGGATGTCAAACGAACTATCAAGTGATCTCAGCAGCGTCTTGACGATTTCATGTTTGGTGATCTCAGTGGCGCCGAGGGCTTGAAGCTCATTTGTGATGTCAGTGAGCCGATCAATGTGTGCTGGACATTCTCATTGTCATTTCGCTTGAAGCGGTTGAAGAGGTTGCGAAGGACACTGATTCTTTGATCTCTCTGGGTTGAGATGCCTTCATTGACCTTGGAGAGCCAGTCCCAGACCAGTTTGGATGTCTTCAAGGCACTCACACGGCCATACTGTCCTTTGGTTAGATGACCACAGATGATGTTCTTGGCAGTAGAGTCCAGTTGAACGAATTTCTTGACATCAGCAGCAGTGACACCTTCTCCAGCCTTGGGAACGCTGTTCTCGACGACATACCATAGGTCGACGTCAATGGCTTCAAGATGCATGCGCATCTTATTCTTCCAGTAGGGATATTCAGTTCCATCGAAGACGGGGCAAGCAGCGGAGACTTTGATTATCCCTGCAGTCGACATAGCTAAAACTCCAGGTGGTTAAACCGAATCACACAGAACAAGGGAGCACCTTGCTCTGATACCAATTGAAAGTGCGTTATATCGACTAGAGGGGGGGGGTGAATAGGCGATTTTTATGAAAGTCTTCAAAACGTGAGAGTTATGAAGACAAACAGTGAAGATTATGCCTATTACTATGCAGCGGAAGTTAGATTACACTAGTCCAGCCATGGTCATGTATTCAATAGAGTGAAAGCGCAGTGACAAACAGCTTCAGTGTAATAAGGATCAGGTAGGAAGAAGTTATGAAGCCAAACAGATCATACATTCATGTTGTGAAGACAAAAGATAAAGCAAGCATGCAATGGCTTCACAATGAATAACTGTAAGCGAAAGGAAGTGAAGATGAAACCAATGACACGTTGAAGACAATGATTTGTTGGACCAGTTCCAGTTGCTGTGACAATTGTACGTCTGGTTGGAGCGGCTAGGTATTTAAACCAAAGGACACACAGTCCCGGACACCCAGTCAAGGACACTTAGTCCAAGAACACCCAGTCCTCACCGTTTTCTCCTTGAGCTAAGGTCACACAGACCTCGCCCAATCACTCAGGTAAGTCTTCAAGGTAGACTCCCAAACCTTCACAGACTTCGTTCACTGGCAATCCACAATTTCTCTTGGATGCTCAGAACGCGACACCTAACCGTCTGGAGGATGCACAGTCCTCAAGTGTAATAAGTCTTCAGATCACACAGACAAGAAGACTTAAGTGATGCCCAATTTACTCTGGCTCTGGGTGGTTAGGGCTTTTCTCCTCACTAGGAATTTTTCTTTCAAAGGCTTCGAGGTGGGTTGCTCTCAAACGACAAAAGCCGTGCACTGAAATCTGAGCAGCCAACCGTTTATGGTTGTGGGGGGTGGACTATTTATAGCCACTTGGCAACCCGACCTGATCTGTCCGAAATGACCCTGGGTCACTAAGGAACTGACACGTGTACCAACGGTCGAATTTTGAACTCACACGACAACTTTACTTGGGCTACAAGTAAAGCTGACTTGTCTGACTCTGGACAAGATTTTCTCTCAAAGTCTTCGCTCGAAGACATAGGATTTGAATTAGGCATCACTTCAGTCATTCTGACTGGTTCTCTTTGGACCCCACTTAACAGTACGGTGATTCCTATGACACAACATAAATGAAATAAAACTACGAAGGATCCATAAGCTTCATAGGGAGTCTTCTCATGTCATTGTCTTCAATATGAATATCTTCATAAACCACCATTGTCTTCAATGTCTTCGTACATTTTTAGGGGTCATCTCTGGTAAAAACCGAATCAATGAGGGACTTCTACCTGTGTTTTCCTGCAATTCTCACAAACACACTAGTCCCTCAACTAGGTTTGTCGTCAATACTCCAAAACCAACTAGGGGTGGCACTAGATGCACTTACAGGCGTTTGATATGATCAAGAATTATTTGTGCACTCCTCCGGTGATGAAAGCGCCCAAGCATAGGGAACCCTTGAAGCTTTACATTGCAGCAGAAGAAGGTGTTATTGGTGCTATTTTGACTTAAGAAACCGAAGGAAAAGAGCATGCTATTACATATTTGAGCAGGCGTTTATTTGACGTCAAGACAAGGTATACATTTATTGAGAAACTATGCCTATGCTTATATTATGCTTGCACAAAATTGAGACATTATTTAGTGCCAAGTGAATGCATAGTAGCTTGTAAAGCCGATGTCATTAAACACATGTTGCATAGGCCAATTCTTAGTGGTAGAATTGGCAAGTGGGCTTATGCTTTAATTGAATATGATTTGTCTTATGAATCTCTAAAATCCATGAAAGGCCAAATCGTTGTTAATTTTATTGTTGAACATCGGATTAATAAAAAGCATGATGTTGATATAAACCTTGTTTCATTAATACCTTGGAGATTATATTTTGATGGTTTAGTTTGTAGCAATGGCCAAGGTGTTGGTATTATTTATATATCTCCTCGTGGTGCTCTTTTTGAAGCCTCATGCCGCTTAGAATATTTTTGCACAAATAATCAAGACGAATATGAAGCATTGTTATTCGGTTTAGAGATGTTGCTTGCCATAGGTGCTACACATATTGAGGCTTTTGGTGATTCGTTATTAGTAGTACGACAAGTATCCAAAGTCTTTCAATGTCTTGATGTAGGATCTAGAAGTGGATGTGTCTAGAGGGGGGGTGATTAGACACTTAGTGCTAAAGTTGCAATTTTTAGGCCTTTTTGGTTTGAGTGGAGTTTTAGGCACAATTTCAACATACACAATACATATCAAGCAAGCATGCAAAGAGTATATGAGCAGCGGAATGTAAAGCATGCAACTTGCAAGAATGTAAGGAGAAGGGTTTGGAGAATTCAAACGCAATTGGAGACACGGATGTTTTTCCCGTGGTTCGGATAGGTGGTGCTATCCTACATCCACGTTGATGGAGACTTCAACCCACGAAGGGTAACGGTTGCGCGAGTCCACGGAGGGCTCCACCCACGAAGGGTCCATGAAGAAGCAACCTTGTCTATCCCACCATGGCCATCGCCCATGAAGGACTTGCCTCACTAGCGGTAGATCTTCACGAAGTAGGCGATCTCCTTGCCCTTACAAACTCCTTGGTTCAACTCCACAATCTTGTCGGAACGAGGGTTCACTGTGGATCGGTTAGATCCTCTGTGGTGAGAGGTTCTTCATTGTTTACCACACATCCATTACTTGAGGAACGAGAACACGAAGTTTACTATCAGAGGGGTTGTGAGTTGAGAGAGAGTATCCTAAACCTAAAACACCTTTCTTCTAAACTCACCTTTCGTTGAACCCCTTCCGATCTCTAGTTCTAAGTATACCATCCTTACCTTATAGAACCAGAGTAGGTAGTTCTCTCTCAGAAATAGGATGCTGGAAGTGTAGGCTTAGTCTGATGGCTTCTCTCCATGAATGAAGAGGAGGTGAGGGGTATATATTGCCTCCACACAAAATCCAACCGTTACACACACAGTTTTCCAATGTCGGTGGGACCGAATCAACAACTGGCTTAGTTATTTGAGCCAGCCTGGGAAAAGGTAAACCTAGTGACCGTTAGAGATTTTCGGTGGGACTGACATGCAACTCGGTAGGACCGATATGGTTAGGGTTTGGTCATAACGTAATCTCGGTGAGACCGATTACACAAACTCGGTGAGACCAATTTTGGTAATTAGCTAACCAGAGAGTTGGTCTGGCAAACTCGGTGGGACCGATTTGCTCTTTCGTGAGACCGAAAAGTTACAAAAAGGAAACACTGAATTTACATTTCAATCTCGGTGGGACCGATTCGCTCTTCCGGTGAGACCGAAAAGTTACGAAAGGGAAACAGAGAGTTTGCAATCCCATCTCGGTGAGACCGAGATCCCTATCGGTAGAACCGAATTGCTAGGGTTTGGCAGTGGCTTATGACAAGTGAAACTCGGTGGCGCCGGATAGGAATAATCGGTAGGTCCGAGTTTGGCTTTGGGTTTAGGTCATATGTGGAAGTGGGAAAGTAGCTGAGGATTTTGGAGCATATCATTAAGCACATGAAGCAAGAGGCTCATTAAGCAACACCTCATCCCTCCTTGATAGTATTGGCTTTTCCTATGGACTCAATGTGATCTTGGATCACTAAAATGTAAAATGAAGAGTCTTGAGCTTGAAGCTTTAGCCAATCCTTTGTCCTTAGCATCTTGAAGGAGTTCCCACAACCTTTAGTCCATGCCACTCCATTGTTGAACTTATCTGAAACATGCTAGATAGAAATGTTAG